>NW_018253723.1:75509-100635 GCF_001263595.1 Phalaenopsis equestris | reverse complement strand
GGGCACACTCCAACTTGAAAACTTAATGGATGATACTCTGGTGACTCCTGACAATGACACGACTCTTCAAAGATTGTTATCTGTTTCCGCTCCTAAAACCAGAGGAAGAGGTAGTACTAAACTGGCTCATCCCTAGCTACTTATTTTTTGCATGTTTTAAATTTGTTTTATATTTGATTGAGTCTATCTGTATTTTTTTGTTGGGGTATTACTGTACTTGTATCATATGAGTAGGGTGCCTCTTTTAGGCTCTTCTCATACAATATATATATAGTTATGTAGATATAGACACATACATACATTGACATGCCACTTTTTTATGAAAAAAATTTCGTCAATTAGAAAGGATTGCCTTCCCCTGCTGTTGTATATGATCCTTCATCTTTTGATCCAGAAAATAAAGATATGATTCGTCGGCCTTCAGACCTTGCACCTTCAGACAAGATTTCTGTCCGTAATGAACCTGAAATTCAGTTTGCTGTAACGTCTACATCAGCTATGTGTGAGCATGTTGCTGCTGATTCTGCTTCTACTGGCCCTACTTTATCACCAAGCTCTTTGTGTTCATTGTCTTCTGAAAGGTCAACCCTGAATCCCAATGTCAAGGTACTTGTAGTGTAATTTTTTTTTTGCCAGTTGTAGTGACAAGATAAGATTTTACTTTTTGCATCTTTTACTTATTTATATTTTTTCATTTTGGTCTCATATATGATATTTCATGATCACTTTCAATGATCCAGGAATTTAAGCTCAATCCAAATGCCAAAAGCTTCACCCCTTCTTCATTTCGACCTTCTGTGCCAATGTCTGACGGCTCTTTGTATTACACCAATACTGCTCCAACTGTACCACCTATGCAAAACATGCCTATGGGTGTTGGGGTAAGGTTTCAGAATTCAACAATTTCATTTTGTATTTATTAAACTATGTTAAATGCTGTCACCTGCTTTATCGTTTTTTTTGCTGCATATCTGAACAGAAGTTCACACCTGGTTTATTGCTCTACTTTATGCATCCATTAAATCTTACAAAAAAGCAGAGTTTTTATTTGGTTGCCTAAACTTCTGGCTTAATTTTTCTACATATATTTCTGAATTACTTGTAATCTGACCAGCATTCTAGTTTGTCCCTTTAGTTAAAAAATGTGGAACAATGGTTTTATTTGATATACTTGGATGGCTTCTCTCCATCCCTTCCGTATATAACTACCATTATACATGTTTTTCCTTGCAGTCTCCAAGAATATATGATATCTAAATTTAAGTTAGCGGATCAAGGCCTTCACTCAAATTTGGATGGAATGATTGGAGACATGATTATGGTTTTCGGAAGCTTTTTGACTGATCATCTATGCTGATTTTTAAAATTGAAGAGATAGGGAGATACATCTCTTCTTTGATGGTAACCCACGGTTATGTGGGGTTTCGGTTTGTAGAATTTTAGGATGAGGGGAGAGGTTGGTTGGGAGAGAATTGAATAAATTACTTTTAATTCCTTAATAGTAAAAAGTTAAAGTAGTCTTCTGTTTTTAGAAAGTTGTCACTAGGATTGAAAAATTATATGATTAGACTATTTAATAGAAAATTTTTGATGAAAATATTCATAAAAAGTTCTTATCGTACTAAAAAAGTTACCGAAATAATCTAGTCTAATAATGACAAACATTTTCACTTTTGTAGAAAAAAGGTTGGGTTTTATAAATACAAAATTCTAAAGAAAATTGCAAATATGTAGCCAAGTTTTGATATTAGACATCCTGTAGCTATGGTGTCGCTTTAGATGTATTCTTAACTCTTAATGCTGCTGCCCCATTCTAGTTACTTCAAATCTTGTTGTGGTTAGCCAGCACTGCAGGAGAGGCCAAAAAGATTGCATGGCAACTCCCAAGTTAATTTTGCTCTGCCCCTGATTAGAGTTAATAGTTATAAAATTCCTTGGGATTAAGCTATGTTGAGTAAGATGTTATCATCATTGAGTTTTATACGTAAGGACGTGTCCAATCAGTTATTTTATGTCATTTAGGAGTAGTTTTGTAACGTTATGTCTTTGTTTTATTTGGGAGAGGAATCGAAAGTGTCGAACAGAGTGGGTGAAGAAGCAATGAGTGAGAGTCGTAGAGAGGGGGATGAAATGTGAAGACAAAGTCAAAGAGGGAGGAGAGGAAATGAAGGGTCGAACAAGGGGGAGGATGAGGAGAGGAGTAAGGGAAATTGAAGATTACTTTTGCTCTATAACGGGACACACTTGAGGGACAAGCAAAGGTGAGAAAGACTTGTGAGTTGACCAGTGTGGGAGATGTCCTAGTCGGCGACGAGGAGGCTTGAAGAAGTATCAGTGTCAAGCTTCGAGAGATTCAATGTGATGGAGAAGTGGTAAGGAGGAAAGTCGAACATTTCACTTACAGAAGAGGCGGAGCCGGTGTCTAAGTCATGCGACCAATCAAAGCAAAGGAACGAGGCTTGTGCGAAAGTGGAGAGGAGGTCGCATGGTCATTGCGAGCAAGGGAGGAAGAATCAAATCGAGGCATTTGTGCGAGCCTAAGCCGATTTCTAGTGCACAGTGATTTAGAATTGCACACAGAAGAATAGGGCTTGACTAATGTAAGATTTATTAAATTTATTTAATAACTATAATAAGCTATCAGCTATAAATATATAGTTATGTATGTTTATATTTGTTGAACATAAAATTAAGCGGGATTACATAAAGTAAAACATCACTTTGATGGTTAATTAAAATAATAATTTATCTAAAGTTTAATAATAATTATCATGTTCATGTTAGGTTTACAATTTTAAAAAGTTGACGTCATGACAAATCAAATAACAATTTAATTGACATTGGGACGAGTACTCATATTCTTTTACTATCGTAATATTTTATTTTATTCTCGGCCGAATGAATTTACTGTTACTGTCACAAAACTACATACCCATGATTTATGATCTAATGAATTTTATTCATATTTTAAAAATTATTTGTTTAATTAGCTTTATTTAATTTATGATTGATTCATGTACAAGAATATGAACTGCTATGCAAATGAGAATGTAACAGTCACTATTTGAAAGTAAATTTTTTTTTAGTTTGCTTATAAAAGCATGCTTGGCTATGATAGAGTCAATGCTTTATGATATTAGTGCGAGAACACTAAAATACTTGTGTATGTATATGAAAAAGGTTATTGTTATTAAAATATTTTAAATAATATAATTTTTAAATGATGATTCTGCAATAGTTGCATAGATATATAATGATATTAATATGCTATTGATATAGTAAGATTCATTAATGACATTTCAAACTTTAATATTGGTTTATTAAACCTTTAATTGACAATTTTTTTTCTTTTTCTTTTTATTATTGTAGTTTAGGAATATGAGCATTCACTGGCTTGTCTAGCTCATTGTTATTTTGAAATAACTTTGGACGTTAATTAAGTGATTAAAATATTAGCGATAGAAGAGATAATATTTATAAAAGACGCGGAGAATCAGTATTGAAGTAAATTTAAATAATCATTAGCGACTCTACGATTCGTTAGATAGTAAATAATTGTAGAAAAATTAATTTACACTGTTCGACTTTTTATTCCTTCCTTTGTTAGTTCTAAACTTTGGGTTGGGTCGTGAAAAAAGTGGTATCAGTGCCAAAAGATAAAGATTAATTAATGAAATCTAGATGAACAAGCCAATTAAATAATTATTAGAAAATTTTGATAATAATCAAAATTAAAGTTAAGTTGACTAAAATTAAAAATTTTATCTATTCAGACAAATGAATACAGCCAAAATTATAAAAGAAGGGAGTCCGATAGAAAATTTGTGGATAGTTCATGTTGACTACTTGGAGAAATGACTTGTAGGTTTTTTTTTTAAATTTTGAGGACAAAATTTTTGTAAGTGGGGAAGATTCTAACGTCCCGTTTCTTTTTAACCGAGAGAGAAATCAAAAGTGTCAGAACATAGTTGGAGTAGTGATGATTCCGATGGTCGTAGAGGTGGAGAAGAAACGAGACGAAAACCGAAGAGGGAGGAGAGGAAATGAAGAGTCGAACAGGGGAAGATGAGATGGGAATTCGGCGAAACCGAAGGACACACTTGAGGGACATGGGCAAAGGTGAGAATCTTCATTCGAGCAGTGCGGGAGACGATGTCCTAGTCGGCGACGAGGAGGCTTGAAAGAGTATCGACATCAAGCATTAATCATCGAGGGACTCAATGCGAAGGAGAAGCGGTAAGGAGCAAGGCCAGCATTTCACATAGGGAAGACGCAGTGCTATGGATCGAAGGAAAGGAATGAGGCTCATGCGAAGGTGGAGAGGAGGCTGTGCGACCTTTGCAGGCGAGGGGAGGAAGAATATAATTGAGGCATTCCTACGAGTTGATGTCGATTTCTGGGGCATAGTGGTTCAAAATCGCGCACAGAAGATTAGGGCTCAACCGATGTAAGATTTAAGAATTTTTATTAAATTCATTTATTATTATTAATAATCATAAGATATATATATTTATATTTATTTATTTATTAAATAAAAAAATTAAGCAGGATTACATATAGTAAAATATGAAAAATGTATAGATAAATAATGTAAAATTAATGACTAATTAAAATGTTAACTTATCTAATGTTTGGTATTAAATATCATATCTATGCTATGTTCTCAATTTAGAAGATTCGACGTCAAGATAAATCAAATAATAATTTAATTGACATCGAGGCGAGTAATCTTTTTCTTTTGCTATTGTAATACTTTGTTTCTCGACCGAATGCATTTTTATACTCTAATGAATTTTGTTTATATTGTAAGAATGACCTATGTGCTCAACTTTTTTTAATTTATTATTGAATCCTATACAAAATATCAACTACTATGTAAATGAATATATAATAGTCATTATTAGAAAGTAATATTTTTATATTGTGCTTGTGTGTGCATGCTTGTCTTTGATGGAGTCACCTATTTATGGTGCTCGTGGGGGAACACTTAATTACCAATGCATGTATATGGAAAAAGTTATTGATATTAAAGTACTTTAAGTGGTATAATTTTTAGACAAGTGCTTCTATGACGACGGTATAGATATATAATGATATTGATATGCTATTGATATATTAAGACTCTTTGATAGCATGTCAAACATTAATATTGATTTGTTATAAGTTTAATTGACATGCATTTTGCTTTTTTTTTTTTTTCCTTGTATTGCAATAGTTTAGGAATATGAGTATACTTGACTTGTTTAGCTCATTGTTAGGGGGCAGAGTTGAGAAGGGTAACTTAAAAGAGTCATTATAAACATTCATAATAATTAATAGAATTAAAATGTTAAAAGATGGCTTTTAACTCAAACAGTCGTTATAAATTTAAGAGGGGTAGCTTATAAAGCGGTTTTCTCCATTTTAACATTTAAACGGGCTTTTTCAAAATGTAGATTCTTCTCAAACGAAGCCTCAATTTGATTGGTATTGATATAGAATGAAATCAGTGTTCATAGGCCTCCCTTCTGCAGATTCTTTCTTCCTGGGTTTTTTCTTCTTAATTTTTACCGGTGCTTTTTAAGGCGTTTTTTTTTGTCTCCTCAATGTCTCTCTCCACCTCGCCAGTTTTCTTTCTGATACTTGATTCATCTTTTTTGTTGCACCACTAAGTATCAGTAAGTGTTTAGGTTTGTTCGTATTGACATTTCCTATGTTTTGCAGGGTTTTATGATGCTCATATTCTATTCTCAGCCATGAACTGATATTATTGTTGTTGTTATTATTATTAATATTACAAATTTTTTCCTCTCACCAATACATAATATGGTGATATATTACACAGACTATCACATTGGTTAGATTTTCCCTTCTTTCTGTTATGTTTTTTTTCTTGAATTTCTCGATCCATATGAACAGCTAAAATGGCAGTATTTAGATCTATGTGCTTTTCTAACTTTAGTTTGATTTAATGCCTTAAAGACTGGTATGAAGTATTCCAATAACAAAATTGCCACTTTTTTATGATAATGATATACTTGATTGTTTTAAGTTCTCCACGCTTGTTGATCATTGCATTCTCTTTTATAGGAAATACCCCAATGATTAGTTAAAGATAATCATAGATTTATTTACAAAGGCAATCATTTATATCAATACAGAAACAGCTTTTTCTATACAATTTTTGCTTTTTTTTTGGTTTTCTATGTATTCAGTGATTTTTATTCTGTTTCGTTGCATACTTTTGAAGCACATGTACTTGCTTGGGACAAATCTATTACATGCTTTCTCGTGCCCAAATTACCTACAAATAATTTAATATGTTGAAGAATAGTGGAAATCCAAAACAGCATGTTTGATATTGCTTATCCTTCATAATCATTTACATCAGAAGTATTCTTACTTCATCTATGCACTTTTACGTGTCTTCACCAACTGCACTTGGAAGTCAAGATCTGCAGATAGAAGAGCTAGTCATTTGATAAAGCATAGTTCGCTACACAGATTTCTATAGTCAAGATAAGGAAGCTTATCCTTGTATAAAGTTTGAATGCCGTGATCAGGAGTAGATGAAATATTTCAAACTACTGCCAATGGGCCTGTTTAACCAAAAGAATACGATGAGCATGATTTATTATCCTACAGATACCTTTCATGAGAATCAATTTTTATGTTTAATTGCTCTGAATGTTTTTTTTATCTACATGCCAATTTGACTCGAAGGAGATATTGTCAGTTTTAGCTTCCTTTTTATTTGATTTTCAGTCATCAACAACATTCAAGGCTTTTTCTTTTGTTTCCATATGTATCTTTGTGATGGTAACAAACAATTGTGTAGATTGGACCACCATTTGGCGCACACCAAGCCATCTACAATCCACAGGCCCCTCAACTACAATCTTCTCCATTCATTCATGCTAATGGTCCCATGGTATGGAGCTACCTCTCTGTTTTTTTTTTTTTTTTTTTTGGTTTTAAGGTACGATATTACTATTTAAAAGTTCTTCTACCTAATTATCCGCATTGGTTATGTGGATTTAATTGTTCAATCGTTCTGTCAAGTTTCTAATTTTGTTATTGCATTTGAAGTATGGTACGCAGATGATTGTTGGTCAACCTCAACCTTTTTACTACGTGCCGACCTATCCACCTGTAAGTAAGAATTGGACTGCCTTTTGATATTCTAGTTGAAAATTTTTCTATTTTTGCATCCCAAATTCTCTTAAGCATTGTTTTGTGTGAACAAAAATTTTACTTCTTGTGGAATGCCCACTTTGATAACCATTAAGTTTTGTAAATTACATTTGTAGTAAAATATACATGTATTTGTATGATAATCCGTAGTTAAGGAGTCCATACTAAATTTATGCACATAACAGATTTCAGTTTATCTGCATTTAAAGGATTTAAAGTTGGTCTTTCTCTAGATGGTGGGAAGGTTGATATAGTTCCCCCCCCCCCCCTACGGGGAGAATACCTATATCACTTAGCAGTAAGATAAGTTTAGTGTGAATGCTGCTAGTTCTCTTATTCTTATAATTAACTTATGTATGGTTGTTCAATGATGAATGGGCAATACAACTTAACATTACGTATCTCTTGTTCAGTAATGAACGGGTAATACAAGTTAACATTACATACCTCTTGTATCATCCTTTTGCTGATAATTGACAGTTGTACACTCAGTAAAGGTCAAACCTTGTTTAACTTCTAGCCAATCAAAGGTGTAGTAGAAGAGGAAAATCTAGTTAGACATATTTCTCATCAACACATTTCAACTTTTACTAACTAGGGTCAAGTGAGTGGAAAATTAGTCCTACCTAAACTATCCCAAAACTTGCAATTTCGCTTCAAATGCCCTAATAGATGGATTTTAAACAAAAATATAAATCAAATCTTCATTAAAAAAAAAAAAGGACTGCAGGGCTTATAAGTAAATTTCGCATATAAATTTATACGTACTAAAATTCTATAATATCCTTAAAATTGTATGACCAAAAATGACTAGATATACTGTCCCACCTGCTTCTTCCCTTTTCCTGAAACTATAGTTATATTGTCGAAGTTCATCTCTCAATGGAATAAACAATTCTAATATAATATTCAAACATACAAGAAAAATACATGGAATGCTATGCTGTTTTATAGAACTAATTTAAACATAATATCAAAGACATACTCAGCTTATAGTGTAATAGATGTAAGATTACGATATAGTTGTTAATTGCCTGCATAAAAGACTTGATCGGAAATAATAAACCTGAATCTTTTTAGAAAAAAAAAATGAAATATAATTTTTGAGTGTCAAATTTTTAATCCTAGTACTCATTTATCATAGAAATGTCCTATAATAATTGTGTAGGATTTTTGGTATATTTAAATTTTTATATACTCGGCTAGCTTGTCGGCCATAGTAACAATTGATAAAATTTGGCAACCCAATATTTTAGTTATCAACGGCCACTTGATACGAACTGAGTTGTCTTCAACATTGATATTAAAAGCCAAAAATCCTTTTTATTTCTATAGTAAGGCTCATCTGATCAGAACTTTTTGTCTTAACCTGGGCAATCATCATAGTCATTCTATCATATATGATGTGCCATATGAACTTGTTAACAGTCAATCTATACAAGCATGCATCAGGATCATAACATGACATGCAATGTTTTACATTGCATACTTAATTATGCAGTATATTGTGTAACACCAACAACAAATTCTCATCATCTGACTCGAATTTTGAGGCATGACACAAATTTCTAGATAATGTTTTGAGCAAGAATTGTTCAAATTTTGTTTAAAAATCATCTAAAACTTTAATTTTAGCAAACTTATAGTTAAATTGACTGGCTCAGTGTGACGAACCAAATAATATGAAAATCGTCCAATCAGAGTCAAATGAAGCCCACATGAAGTCGTTAACCCACTTTTGGGATCTTTTAGTGCATAAATAAAAGGTCAAATGGATTCCAAATCTGACGAGCTTATAGTTGAATCGAGTGTCTCGGCGAAACAAATCAAACAAGCCAAATATCGCTCAATTTTGACATCATTAAGCTCTCAAAAGTTTATCGAACACCATCTGATCAAGGGAATCTCTCCCACTCGTTCGATGGAGTGACATGAATTCTTTTCTTATTTGTAATGTGACCTCTCCCATACTTTACAAAAGTGAACTCTACCCCCCTCTTGAGAGAGAGGATCTATACCTGAGCTTAAGGGTTGTGAGAAAGAGCTTTAGCACAGTGTCATTTCTGCACTGAAAATCTGGTGAATGCTTCCCACTTTTGTAGCTGTTGACCACCGCTACTGACCGTCGCCGACCACCATCTGCCACCACCTGCTCCTTGTAGTGAAATTTCTTGTGAAATTATAACGTGTGTCGTGGAATCCCAAAATATGTTACAAAATAGGGAAGCCCTCGACGGAACAATAAACCGTCCAGAGTGTACCGTGTAACAACGCACCTCGAATATGGTGCAACGACATCCATGCATATGGTGCAATGACATGCACCGCATACGGTGCATCGATGCACCCCGATGACGATATAACAAGAGGATCTCATATACGGTGCAATGATGTCTCTCGAAGCAGCCTGACAATGCACTCATTGGACAAGGAATTTCTCTAGTCTTTTAAAGCTCTCTTGTTGCAGCCCACTACCACGACTTATGTGACCAACTGTTGTCTACTTGGTTCACATCTCGTGCAACTCCAAATTTTGGCATTTACAGCTTACCAACATTATCTTAGCTCAACACTATGGCTTATGTGGCTTACAACTTTTGCAGCTTCTTATTATTGCTTCTGTGTTTAACTCATGCTTCTAAAACAACTATCTCCGACTCACATGACCAAGTATCACCATGACTTTTAACTATGACATATACTACAAGTTAGCGCTACAATCACCATCTACAACATTCACGATAGACTACTATCTTTGTAACAATTGACTAGGGCCATTAGAACATCTTATCACGAAGAACTAAATTCATTTCAGCTAAACTGCGACTATTATTAATGAACTATTGTTGTACATTTGAAATGGTCAACTTTGTAACTCATTCCTTAATTTAAGAGAAGAAAGAACCTTTGCACTCACCATTCATAGTAGATTATTTCAATTGGGCTTAGACCCTATAATTTTTTCCCCTTTTTAGGACTTTTCACGTAAAAAGTCAAGGTGTCTCTTCCTGCTTACTTCTTTTTAAATAACTATATGCGTTGAGTTTTTGTGCATTGCTAAGATGATAATTCATCACTCTACTATTGTGGAGCTTTCAGCAGTCTATGGAAAACAAAGTCTCATTTGACATTGTCTTTAAGTTTAAGAAGTTGAGCCTCTGCTTTGTTTCTCAATGATATACATTATTCAACTAGCGAATGAACCTTCTTTGACTTTATGAATAACGTTTTCTCAGCAACTCTCATCATAGTGGAATTCTACGTTAACTGTATCAGGAAGTTGATTTCTTCATGGTTCGATACATAGGCTTGTTTCTAAGATCTTATGAAAAACACCCCCATTGGGTGATAACAAATTCAAAAGCAACAACTAGCAAGTTGCCAAACATTATTCTTGAGCATGATTGCAATCACATTTATAAAAAAAAATACGGTTCCTTGCGGTTTATGACCCAATCTTGAGAAACATAGAGCATTTCTGACATCTCATTTTGGTTTTAATTGATCATAAGAGAACTCGATTCGACCTTTTCCATGACAAGCTATGGTCATCAAGCAAAAATTTTGCCCAACTGCCTCAGATTGGTAAAAAATTATTAGTGGGTTTTCTTCGATCTCTTCTATAACATTTTACAGTCGTCAAGTAGAATTTTTGATTGATAACTTTGTATAGATAACCATTCTTGGTGGATTTCATGATTTTGTCTGTTACAGGTAAATGTCATGGAGTATCTCTGGCTATCAACCTGAGACGAATCATACATCTTTAATGTACTCTTCTTTTGACCTTGTTCCAGCATAAGTTAACATCGTAGGGCATCTCCGACCATTCAACCTATGGGACAACTCTTACATCTTTTTGTGGATTACAACTGACTTCTTCCATTGCAGACCATGATAATCGAGCAGGTGCGCACGAAACAACCTAAGAAAAAACAAACATTTTTTAGGTAGATCGGAGATGGTTGAGGCTCATATATAGCCTCAGGCCATTGATGCAAGAAGACTTGTATGTACATATCGTCATTTGCAAACAAAAAAAGTATATGTACATATCTACATATATATATTTATGTATATAATGTATATGTATATATGTACATATGTAGTTATGTACATATCTAACAATGGCGTTGATGGCGGACAGAGCTAGGGTTTCACCCTATGGCGATTTCCTGGTTCGAATCCTTAGGCTTTCAATCGTTTCTGTCGTCCTTGGTGACGAAGGATTTCTCGTACTCGACGACGAAGGGTTTCTTCTCCTTCGGATTTTGCGCACATCGTCTCCTTCTACATGCATCATTTTGTACCGCCCAAGAGCGAAGGGCTTCGGCGTCATCTTCGCTGAGCTTCGTCGAGGCACCCTTTTTTGCGGTTTGCGTCTTCTACGCAGCTCTTCCCGTCTTGGTGGACCTCGTCAGCTGCAATTGTTCCGCGACTTCGACATTTGTTGCTTTGCCCCGACGCTTTCGACTTGTATTCGACACGTCATTTGCCCTTTGCCCGACTTGGCAGGGCTTCTCCTTGCTTTCTTCTGTTGAACCTGACAAATCCTCAGGTGGAGACGGCGGTTTTCCCCTCAAGTTATAAGGACTATCATGATGGTACAGATGACTGACTTTTTATTAAGAATGCAAGCAGAAAAAAGTGGGAAAACAACACTTTTTTTCTCTTAGTTAGAAATTTCATCTTTGACTAAAAAATTTAAGTTTGCTTTTATTGAAGTTTTCATGGGGGACCCACCTATGGAAGTTATCAAGAAAAGTTTTGATGATCTCAAGTTAACAGAAAAGTGGAAAGTGGGGCTCATGGATGGGAGACATGTATTGATTCAATTAACTGTGACTGAAGATTACACTCGGATTTGTCTACACTTTCAGGAGGAAGAAAAAGAATGGATATCTACTTGAACTAAGGAATCTAATGGATGGTACTTTATTTACTTCGGGAAATGGTACGCACCTAACCGATTTGTTAGGTGGTTCCCTTTCGAGAATTAGAGGCAGCGGTAAAACTAAATTGGGTCGTCCCGATTGATCTTATATCCCGATTGATCTTATATGTATGATCTTATATGTATCATCTATTTTCGGGTTTTTACTTTTCTTTTTTTGTTTGTGTTGTATCGTGGACGTTGGGTGTCTATTTTTTGGCCTTACTCATACAACATATCTGTATGCTTTTCTCTTTAATATATTTGCTCTTGGGCTTTTTTTTTTAAAAAAATATGTACATATCTACATATATATATATTTGCATAGCACCAAATCTTTCCAGCTCGATGTCGTCTGTTCCGATTTCTTTCTGCTAGGGTTTCACCATCATGGCGAAACCTGATCTCCTCATCGATTGCAGTTTGTCGTTTCACGTCGTTTGGCGTTGTTCCTTCGTCGCGCACTGTTACGCGCGTCTGTGCCCTGCGGTCGCACTTTTGCGGAGCCCGTCCGTCGCGCACTGTTCGCGCGTCTGTCAACTGCGCCTCGCTTCTGCGGCTCCCTGCTTCTTTTGGCTCTCCCGACTTCTTAGTCGCGAGTTCTCAGCTGCTGTTGCACTTGAGAAATGACTTCAGGACATTCCTACGCTTCCGCCCTGGCCAGTGATAACCCCGTCTCCGCTCCTTTTTCAAATATGTTCGTGCAACAATACCACGACAATTTTGCTCTTGACATTGAAGCCGGATTTCTCAAAAAAGCTTCCCGTAAAAACGGCAAACCTGCAATCTTTCTCACTGAGGCAGAGATCACCCTAGTTGCACCCCGCCGACTGTTTTTAGTAGGTAAGTTTCTTTATGAAAACCCTAAACTTGAGCTAATTCGAAAGGAATTTGAGCAAATGAAGCTGAAAGGAGGTTGGAAGATCGGTAAATTGGATGGTCGCCACATTCTTATTCAATTATGAAATGACGAAGACTACACCATTTGTTTGCAAGAAGATTTCTTCGAATAGAAAACCATGTGATGAAGGTTTTAAAATGGACGGTGGATTTTGACCCCGTACTGAACCTTCGACCATTCTTGTTTGGTTGCGCTTCCCAGGTTTGAAGATCCACCTTTTTGATCAAGAGCTTCTCTTCGCTTTAGCGATGGTATACGGTAAACCCCTTAAAGCTGACACGCCTACAGTGAATCTGACTCGGCCTTCAGAAGCCAAAATTTTGATAGAAAGGGATATTACTTTACCTTTTCCAGGAGAAATATGGATTGACACACAATATCAGGGATTTTGGCAGCAAGCAGAACTTGAACAAATATCAATTTATTGTACTCACTGTCGTATGTATGGACATTCTCTTTCTCAATATTATCAGTTACATTCGAATTTAAAACCTTTAAGTAAAAACGCTTCTGGATCTGCCCCACCTCATACTTGTCCCTCCTCTGCTTCTGAGTGCATTCCACAGACTATTGAAACACTGGTTGAAACGATGCCACCTCCCCCTCCCACTACCGGAGACAATATTGTCTTTGTTCTTCCGACTGATATATTGGCAGATGGTTTACTTGGGTCCAATAATCATGATAGTATTGAAGCTCCACATCCCCAGGATGCATTAAGTGTTAAATAGACATGCTTACCGTCTCTTTAGACTCAGAATGTTGTTACTGCTAGTCAAAAGT
Organism: Phalaenopsis equestris; assembly: GCF_001263595.1. Taxonomy (NCBI): domain Eukaryota; kingdom Viridiplantae; phylum Streptophyta; class Magnoliopsida; order Asparagales; family Orchidaceae; genus Phalaenopsis; species Phalaenopsis equestris. The sequence continues at coordinate 86,845 of NW_018253723.1, read as the reverse complement.
TGGGGGCTCATTCTGTCCTACATGCCCAATATTATGTTGACCATACCGATCAGATGTGCCAGTCCTCGGACGGATGACCAATGGCATGTATACAAATCTAGAAAAAAAAGAAGAATTGAGGCACACCCCAGCTTGAGAACTTGATGGATGATAATCTAGTAACTTCGGGTAATGGAACGATACTCAGTAACTTGTTAGCTGTCTTCGCTCCTAGAACCAGAGGTAGAGGCAAGACCAAACTGACTCGTGCCTAACAGCTTATTTCTTGCAAGTTTTGTTTTTATTTATTTTTTTGTTTTATCTATGTTTCATCCTTTTAGGATGCTAGTGTCAGATGTATCGTACGGGTAGGACACCTTTTTTGGGTCCTCTCATACAACCTCTATGTATCTTTTTAATTTCAATAAAATTAGCCTTTGGGCGTTTAAATATGTATATATATATATATATATATATATATTTGAACCCAAAAGTGTCTAGGAATCACATCCAAGGAATAAAAACACGAGAAATGAAGGAGAAGAGTTGAATAGTTAAAAAATGAATATCTAGAGAACTTTTTATTGTGAAAGGATCCCCTATTTATGGGTATAGGAGGTATCTTGGATACATATATACCCTTAATCACTTTTCCTATACAAAGAAGTCTAAGGGCACGAAGGCCATTTGCACAATACGTTTACATGTTCCAATAAGTGGATTATTGATCGATAACTGCAATCTTCGCTCATCGCTCTCATGCTTGTTCGTTCGGCCTTGACGGGCCGGATCATGTGGAGGTAGTTCGAAAGTCTCTCGCTTGAACTTGTTTATAACTATCTCTGAGTCCTCTAAGTTCTCCGTCTCATTCGCTTGATGATTGGCTGTCTTTTGCTTGGCTCATTCGACAAATGTTGTTCGTTCTAATATTCTGTTTGTCAATGAGCTATCCAGGTGAATGACTAGGGAAATCTCGTGGATGCTCTTCATGTCTCCGTTTCTATTCATCCCCAGGCAAAATGGATTTCTTTTTTAACTGCTCTTTGAATATTCTGACCAAGGGGCCCATTCCATCTGCTGCGTGCTCATGTTCTGCCTTGGGATTTGTGCTGACACCATTCTTTCACACATATCTGGTTCCCCAATTTTATTATTTTTATTATTTTTTAAAAACGACATATGTGACAAAAGCAATAATGTTTGAATACTACATTAAATGCTACATTAATTCTTGAAATAAACAATTTATAATTAAGTTTTTTTTTCGTGCGCTGTCATTCTATAAATTTGTTATCTCCATCTGCTTTTATTTTTCGTTTTTCTTCCCTGCTTAGCGCTTTGTTCATTCTATGTAGAAGGCATTATGATGGCAAGCGACAAGAGGAGCAATCTCGATAAACTATCTGATCATATTTTGATGGCCTTTGAGATGTCGATTGAGAAAATCGTCCTTTGAAGGTCCCCACTCGGGGTCATCATCATGAGGGCGGTTTGATTGGCGAGCGAGGAAGGCACCCTGAGTGTGACGAACGGGCTAAGAAGAGGAGTAAAGCAATTAGCTTTTAAGAAGGGGCCATCAGTGAAATGCTGCGGTTATGAAGGGGTTGATTTGGTCAATGATGTTCCTTTGTCGCGTCGGAAGCCTGACAAGGACTCGGTCGTCACCCCGGTTGGAGCACCAGCTGACCTTGGCAAATGAGTGGAGAAATATACCCAGCGGGTCCGGAAAGCACGTCGCACAAGGATAAGGACGCGATCGATCCCTCTTAGATTGGGGAGATGGGAGTGGCAGGCACTTCACCGATGCCTGGTGAGAGTTTCTTATCCCTGGTTTAATCCGAGATGGATCGACTCCTTTGTAGGAGAAGTTGGACTATTAATTCTTCTGCTTAAAATGGCCATCTTTTCTTTATTGTGACTTCTATTTCCTTGTGCAACCAATCCGATTCCTTTTTCTGATTCACCGGAGGCGGTTGAGGGCCGGGAGTCAATTCTTTGGAAGGTAGCAGAGAACCTACCAACAACCATCGAAAGGGAGTTGACAGACTCCACGATTCGCCAAATGTACGGATTGACAAGCTTCTTTGCCCACAAGGCCGAAGCTTAAAGGGAAGTTGAGGCCCAACAAGAGGCCAATATACACGAACTAAAGGCGCATCTGAATGCCATTTCTAAGAAGCTGTCGATGGAGCTCCTTGCCCTCAGGGTTGATGCGACAGAATACTAGACTAAAGTTGAGCTCGTCCGGGTGGAGACCGTGTGTTTCCATACGGATCTGCGGACGTTTGAGAGGCTTGCTCGGTTTCTAGGTTTCAGGTTGAGGCAGATAATTTTGATAGGTTTAAATTGTGGGGTTGAGTCTTGTACAAAGAGTTGTCGAGGCGAGGACTAGTTGCACTTCAAACGGTCAATGAGCTGATTGTAAAGTCCTCATCTGAATGAAAATAACTTTCGCTTCTCAATTTGCTTGCCTTTTGTTTGTGTGGATACTTTAATTAATTTTTTCTCTTCTTTTGGTGATGTGACATGGTATTAATGTTCTCTAGGAATGGTTTGCGGTGCTTTAACTTTCTTCTAAACTATATATATAGAAAGCCCAAAAACGAATATATTAATAAAAGGAAAGGTACATATAGGTTGAGTAAAAGTGCCCAAAATTGACACGCTAACCATCTGACATCCAACACACACTTAGGAAATACATTTATACCCAAAAAAGATTAAAATGTAGACATAGAAAATTGTAATCCAAAAGTCTGCCAACACTCGCAGATTCAGTTAGCTTGCGAATGATCCAATTTAGTCTTGCCTGTCTCTGCTTCCAGGATGGGAACCAACTAACAAATTGTTAAGTTTGTTTCTATTACCCGAAACAACCAATGTAACATGCATCAAGTTTGGTAGGTCTCCATTCTTCTTTTTCTTAGATGTATAAACCTACCATTCATTATCCGAAGATTGACTCATCTGATCAGTGGATTGGTCTGATCTGATGAGGAGGTAGAAACGTAGTAGAAATATTGTCGCCTGTTACATCAATGATAGGTTCTAGGGTAGATGAAGTATGAAATGTCTCCCCTGTCCCCACGAAAAGATGTTCCATAGGAGGCGGGGAACCTACCTCATGAGCATTGGGTGGAGGTTGAATGTTTGACATATTACCCGAGAGGACAGTGACATCATCAGGGGTATTCTTCTGATGATCAATAGTGTCAATAACTTGGAGTAGATCAGGATGGGGAATCACTACCTCTAGCTGAGCACTTTGCCTCTTTGGTCTTAGAAGGCGGTGTAGATGGTGACATTGAGAAATGGAGTGGCCGAACATACGACAATTCGAGCAATACGAAGGATGAAAACCTTCTTTCGGTCTATTGAACCAAGGGTTTTCCTTTACCTTATAGGTGTAAGTTAAGGTTTATTTTATTTATGGGGTCTTGCTTCCTACAATAACAAGCTCTCGTAGCTAATTACTTTTTTTTAGTCATAAACTTCAAAGAAAACTTGATTAATGTATCGAGTCGAATTATGAAAGGATTTAAAGAATTTGAGCTCAAAGGGGTAGAAGAACTTGATTATGTGACAAAAAAAAGCTTGATTTTCAAAGAATGATATTTTAAAGTGTTTGAAAGTATTTGAACTGATTGAATAGGGTTTAAAGGATGAATCGGTAACCTTTAAAATGATGGACTTGTCAATTAGGTTTTAGGGTTTATGTTAGACCATTTTTAGAATTTAAGATTAGGTCGGGTTGGGGTCGACCCGAGTCGAACCCAAACTCGAGCTAATCCAAGGTTTTAAGTTGACATAGACTATTTTTTTATTAACTCAAATACTTAAATTAAAACACTTAACTTGAAAAAGAAAAGTGGAAAAACTTGCAGAATGACGGCTGACCGGAGAATGCTTCACCATTGGATTCCTTCACTTCCTTCGAGCAAGTGCACTGAGTAGAGCACACACACTTCGAGCAGACTGTGCGACTCGAAAGGGATGAACATCCGCCTTTTATACGCAACGGCGGATGTATTGGTCTATCGATCAGACAGGAGTTAGACGGTCCAGAATACTTTGATAGTTTCCGCAACCATTGCGATTGTCGGATATTTTCAGCTGTCCGATCAAGTGGACGGTCAGGATGAGGATGTGTGGACAAAGGCCACGGATCAGTGACACAGTTAGGGGGCTTGGTCATGCCCCAGGCCTGGTTTGATCACGCCAGGCCAAAAAGGGGGCAGAGTGCTGCCCTTAAAGGTTCAGGGGCGCTGGGAACCTTCCGTAAGCTCCATATGCCTCCAGAAGCTGCATGTGACCAAAAAATGAGGTTAATAGGGTTTAGCGATGAGTGGATCCCAATGCAGGAGGGGCCAAAAACATTCTTCTCAAGGGATTCCCGGTTCACCCTCATTGACTTGCAGCGAGATTGGTTCCATCGTGGCCCGAGAATGGAGTCCCATGTCTTGGAGCTTGTGGACGTCCTATGGTCCGAGAGTTTCAAGGAAAAGTTGGATGACCTCACCCCCCTGGAGCTGTTTCGTTTGGTTGACAGGTACTAGTTTTTGGGGATGGCATAATTTCACTATCTGTCCAATCTATTACTTGACAATGAGGCATAAGTGGCGCGGGCAATGAAGAAAGAAAAAGTTGTAAAGGGTCGCTTGACAAAGGCCTTACGACAAGTAGACGGCGTCGAGGCCTGCCTTGCATAGGAGAGTTTGGCGGAAGCCTCGGAATGGCTCTCGATCGTGCTGGAAGAGAACAACATCTTATCTACGAATGCTGCTTAGTTAGTCTCGACTGAAGTGCATGCTGAAGAATGGGCGAAACAGTTAAGGCTCTGCTCCGAGTTTGTCATCAACCAATTCATTCGATTGGGGATAGTCGGTCTGAAATATGCGGATCTAAGTGAATTCACTAAGTTACTGTTTGTTCCATCCCTTTTAACTAAGAAGCTATCCAGGGATCAAAGGGAATTGGTTGAGGAATGCGGTTCTTCGACTTCTCACCCCTAAAGTTTTGATGGTAAGGGGCCCGTTTTTTTAATCTTTTTGTGATGTGAGGAAACTTGTAATTGGGACTAACGAAACACTTTTAACGAAGACTCATGAAAATATGAATTTTTGTTCGTTTTCCTTTTACATCTGTATCTTCCTTGCATCTTGCATTTTCCCCTATCATTTGTTTTGATGTGATGATATGCTTGAGCATTTTTTCTTTCCTTTTTTCTCGTTGAACTCTTGATCGTTCATTAGGCATAAGCAATTTTTAGGTTGTTTGCTTCGGAATGGAGTCTCTAGGTTGCTTGCCCCGGAGGGCAGTATTTATGTTGCTTGCCTCTGAAGGGAGTCTTTAAATTGCTCTCCTCAGAGGGGAGTCTTTAGGTTGCTCGCCTCCGAGGGGAGTCTTTAAGTTTTGAGTTCCCCAGTCGCTTAGCCTAACAGAGGATGTGGGGATTTCTGAGTTAATGTTATATGTATGATTTGCAATTTAAGAATAGAAAAGTGTTACACATTACTCCATTTTTTATTATGCAAATTTGAACTTAATACAAGATATTTTTCTATCAAAGAAAAAGCAGGTTTAAGTTGTTTCCACTCCATTCTCTGGTTATGTCATCACCCGTGTTGGTTTTGAGTCGATACGCCCCAGGGAGAACTTTTTGGTGATGAACGATCCAGTGCATGTCTGGTCAAGCTTGCCAACTGCTTGTCCCCAGGCTGCTGGTTTGTGTTTTTTTAGAACGAGCTCTCCTGGTGTGAAGTTCTTCTCTTTTACTTGTTTATTAAAGTATTGAGTGGTTCTTTTAACTTTCTCTTGGCAAAGGGCCGAATTGACACAAACTTTTTTGGCCCGGTCAAGGGCGAGTTTGGCTCCATCGTCGTTTGCTTGTCCCCACTCCGCTAGTCTTTCTTGGTCAAAGGCAGAGGCTATGGCGGTCCTTTCGCTGTGGTGATTGTACTCCACTGATAGCATTGTTTCCATGTTATGGGATAACATAAAAGGAGTGTGACCCATTCAGGGTGTCGTTTAGTATTGACGACAAGAGGCCTGCCCATTTTGCCTGCGCTCCTTTCATCTTTTTTCTTAGGAGACTCAGGATAACCTTGTTAGTTGCTTCGGCCTGACTGTTGGTGTGAGGATGATGAGCATACGTAAACTTTAGATTTATTTGTTGGCTTTTGTAAAAGCTTTTAACACCCCGATTGGCGAACTAGGTGTCTATGAGAATTGGATGAGCCCGTGTCGACAATAAGTTCAGTACAGATAAAATTTCAGACCACGGTTACGGTGATTCAAGCGAGTGCTTTGGCTTCCATCCATTTTGAAAAGTAGTCAACGACGACTATGATGAATTTACGTTGTTTTGTGGAGGGTCGAAAATGTCCGAGAATGTCTAGCCCCCAAATGGTGAAAGGCTAGAGATTTGTTATAGGTTGCAATTGTTGAGCTGACCGATGTATTAGGGGGCCGTATTTATGACATTATTCGCATCTCTTCACGTATTTTTTGGTGTCATTGAGAATTGTAGGCCAGAAATAACCTTGACATTGTGTTCAGTCGGTTAAAGTCCTTCCTCCTAATTGGCTTCCACATTCGCTCGAATGCACTTCGCGAAGGTGTGCTTGGCTTTGGCTTCGTCTAGGCACCTCATCTTTCATTTCCCCTATTTCGAGGTAATGGATGTAAGCGTTCATCCAGTTCTTCGGCTTTTTGTTGGACACCTCCATCATTTCAATTTTTTTCGATTGTCGGTCAGAGCAATCGTTGGGATGTTTCGCCTCACAATTGGGGACATTTGGATAGGAGATCAATTACCACATTTTCTTTGAGCTTGATGTGATCGATCTTGAAAATAGTAAACCGTTTGATCTCTACTTTTGCCCTGGAAAGGTATTTTGTCATCACTTCATCCCGAGCCTCGAACGCTCTGTTGATCTGATTGACTATGAGTTGCGAGTTCACCTTCACATGAAGGTGACAAGCTACGATGTAATATGTCAGTCGTAGGCTAGCGATCAGTGTCTCGTACTCTGTCTGATTGTTAGTGATATTGAAATCTATAGCAATCGAATCATAATGATGCTCACTAGATGGGCATCTTAGTGCGAGACCCAGCCTTGAGGTTTTTGTATTGGAAGCTCCATCAATATATAGAGTCCACATACAGTTTTCTACAGTTTTCCTCCATTTGGTTCGGATGGCTCGGCGAAGTCCGCTAAGAAGCCTGCCACTGCTTAGCCTTTGATCGTTGTTCAGGAGATGTAGGAGATGTCGAACTCTCAGCTCCACCACCCAGTTGAGGAGCATACCCAAATGCTTCGGGTGAGTGACGGCTGCCTTCAATGGGTCATCGGTAACAACCCACATTGGATGTGTCTGAAAGTAGGGTCGGAGCCTGTGGGCGGAAATGAGGGCAAAAGTCAGTTTTTTTTCATGACAAGGTACCTGACTTCAGCGTTCTTCAGGACATGATTGGTGTAATAGACGGAATTTTTTTCCCTGTTCTTTCCGGACTAGTACAAAATTGATGGTCTCTGGTCTGACCAGAGGTAGATATAGAGCTCCTCTCTCAACTTTGGACTCTGTAAGAGTGTAGGTGAAGCTAGGGAGTCTAGGAGCTTTCTGAACGCCTCTTTGCACGGCGGTCCACTTGAAATATTTGGCCTTTCTGAACGTGAAGCTAGGGAGTGAATAGCAGGTCTTAGCCAATTCCTCTCCACGTCAGGCGACAAATTCGCAGCATTCTTTGAAGCCAGGGCATTAAAGAATGTTGCGAATTTGTCGCCCGACGTGGAGATGAATTGCTCAAGACCTGCTATTCTGCTAGTTAGTTTTTGTACCTCTTTCGTGTTTTGGGGAGAAGGCATGTCCAGTAAGTTTACCACCTTTTTTTGGTTGGCAGTGATATTCTCAGGGGCCAACAGGTAACCTAAGAATTTTCTAGTCAAAGCACCGAGGGCACTTCAAAGGGTTCAACTTCATGTTAAATTTTTTAAGAGTTTCAAATATTTCCTTTAGGTCTTTTATTTGTTGTTCGGACGTTTTACTTTTTACTAGCACATGATCTACACATATTTCAATATTTCTTCTTTTTTGTTTACCAAAATGTAGATCCATCAGGCGCTGGTAAGTGATTATAGGGTTTTTAAGATAAAAGGCATTATATTATAACAATACACTCTCTCAGAAGTGATAAAAGCCATTTTTTCTGCGTTGGCGGGGTGCATCTTGATTTGATATAGCTGGAGAAAGTATCCATAAAGCCCATCACATAGTGCTGACCGCGGAATCCACCAATGTGTTGATCATTGGCAGCGGGTAACTGTCCTTTTGATTTGCGGCATTCATGTTGGTAAAGTAGACACATCTGTAATTTCCCATTAGACTTTTGCAACATCACCATGTTGGACACCCGCGTTGGGTATTGCACTTCACAGATGTAGCCCTCTTCCAGTAGTTTTTTTCTTCTCAAATTGGCCTGGCTTGAGTGGTGGTCGATGATCTATACTGCTTGACTGGTCGGACGGTAAGATTGATATTCAATCGGTGGCATGAGACATCTAGGGAGGCTCCTGCCGTTTTGACGACTGACCAGACAAAAATGTCTTGATTCTCTTGGAGGGTATGTACAAGAAGTTCCTTTGACCTGGAATACAAAAATTCACTGATTAGAAAAAAATTACCCGTCTCTTCTCCAGTGGCAGGGACCTGGAGGGACCTGGAAGGTGGTTTCATTAGTCTCAAGGCTGCCATCTCTTTAGCACTGCAGGTCGAGTGGTTCTTGTTCGACGCTAGTAACTACCCGGAGGTAATGCGTTCTTGATTGCTCCAAATTTCCTCGAACGGTGATGATCTCTCCATCTCCTAGGAACCTCACAGCTACATGGTACATGGGGTCACCGCCTGGAAATTGTTCAGCACTAGTCGACTGAAGATGGCATTATATGTAGGCGGAGATTCGACTATTAGGAAATCTTTGGATTTTGCGAATTGACAACCTTTGTCTCCCCAAGTGACAGTCTGTGCGATCACTATGCGGTCTTCATTCCTTTTCCTTGAGAAGCCGAAGAGAGGGTCAGATGGTGTTGTCATCCGCCGCGCGTCTAGGTTAAGCTTGTCGAATATGCCTTTGAACAATTTTTTCATCGAACTCCCATTGTCAATGAGTATACTTCTCACCTAGTAATCGTTAGTCAAAGTTGTCAAGACAATCGTGTCGTTGTAAGGGTTATTTTTCGCCGATAGGTCTTCATCGGTGATTGTGATTGGTGGATGCGTGGACCTTCGCGAGGTGAGGGCGGTGGCGCATTCCTCTCCCGACCAAAACTTTTTCAGGCTTGTTTGTCAGGAAGATTCCGCCTGCTCTGAGTATCGCCAATATTATACCTGCGATCTGGATGGTGTTGGTTCAGACAGGCTCATCAATCAACCCGCCGGCTGGGGCCTTCCCTTGTCTGCGACTGATCGCTTGTGGTGGTGGGGTGGCTGTCGAATAGGGTATTGAGACCGCCTATCTCAAGATTGCCCTTTTGGATCCCTTTGTTGTCGTGGTGTGGGTTGCTTTCATAACGTGGGCATGTAGGAGGACGAGTGCTGTCCTTCGCCTGTCAGCTATCTTCCATCGATGCTCTTCTGTGATTAGGCATCAACAACAACCTTCCTGGCCTCCTCGCGATCGTTAAGGACTAAGTCCTCAACAACAATACGATGACTGGCTTTCTCCAGTAGTTCGACCATGGATTTTGGCTTGCACAGGCTCAGAGCATATTTGAAAGGCTTGCTCTTTACTCCCTGTGCCAGGGCGGTTTGCACGATATGAGATTCGAGATTTTGAATCTCTAGCATTTTCCGTTGAAATTTATTAATATATGAGTGAAGGGTCTCTCTTTTTTGCTTGATTAGTAGGAGAGCCAGAGTCTTCTTCCGTGGCATTTGTGCGCTGACAAAATGTGCCATGATTAGCCTTTTAAACTCGGAGGGAATGACTCCCATCGGGAGAGCATTGAACCATCGAAGGGCCGACTCTTTCAACATGGCGAGGAAAAAGTGACACTTGAATGCATCAGTCAGACTGCCGACTCAAAAGCGTTTACTTGGTCGGCCGGGTCCGGGACTCCACCTTTACTCTTCTAGAGATCTCATTAATCAACTTAACCTTTTTTTCTAAAGTTCTCGTTTATTGCTTGATGGTTTGTCGGGATACTCTACTCTCTTTCTTCTAAGATTTAAGTTGATCGCTTGGTAGCAGGCCGGAGGACTTTCCTTTTTTCATTCTCTTTTCAACTTATTTATAGTCTCAAAATGACCCAAAACAAACAAAAAAAAAGAGTAAAAAAATGATCAAAATTTGTGTTTATGCAACAACCCACCAGATTTCACGGAGTCAGACTGCACTCGCGTGATCCACGTGATTTTGTACCATGGATTGTTGTCCGCAGTGACGCCGAACGACCATGTGACCTGGACTGTGAGCCCAACCTGGCTATAGTCCTTGGACCCGATTGCCGCCTTGGCCAGCTGCTTTGCTCCAGACCCACCGGCCCACTGTGCCAGGTTGCTAACAGAACCCGCATAGCTACTCTGGTCATACCTGTAGATGGTAAAAATTTTCAAAAAAATTGAACACCTAGGGATTGAATCGTAACTGCAGAGAGGAAACATGCCCCCTTTTTAACTGAGCATGCACTCGTTCACATATATATATATATATATATATATTGTTGAACCCAAATGTGTATGAATAACACCCAAGTAATAGAGCACGAGAAAAGGAACGGAGATGAATGTTGAAAAAATGAGTGCCTAGAGAGCTTTTTCACATGAAAGAGCCCCCTATTTATCGGTATAGGAGGTACCTTAGATACATTATTACTCTTATATTTTTTTCCTATACAAAGAAGTCTAAAGGTACAAAGGTCATTCGCACAATATATTTAGATGTTCAAACGAATGGAATATTGGCCGACGACTATAATCTTCGCTCATCTGTCCCATGCTTGTTCGTTCATCCTTGACGTGCCGAACCATGTTGAGGCAATTCGAAAGTTTCTCGGTCGAATTGTTTTATAACTACCTCTGAGTTCTCTGACTCGTTTGTCTCATTTGCTTGATGATTGACTATCCTCCACTTGACTCATTCGTTCAGATATTTTGTTTGTCGGTGAGCAGTCTAGGCAAATGACTAGGCAAAGCTCTGGGACGCTCTTTTTCTCTGTCTATTTCTCCCTCGGCGAAATGGATACTTTTATAACTGTTTTTTGAATATTTTGACCAATGGACACCATTTGTTTTGGGATTCATGCTGACGCGATCCTGTCACACACACACACTCACACACACACACACACACACACACA
>NW_018253723.1:73375-75471 GCF_001263595.1 Phalaenopsis equestris | reverse complement strand
TATATATATATATACAAGGTCATAAGAAAAAGGGAAAAATTGGAATATGGAAAATTGAAATGTCGATCTTTTTGGTATTTTTGGGCAGTAAAACTAACCTTGCCCAAAAGTAAGAGGCAAATGATATGCCATCTACAAATTACGATCATCTGACTCGAATATTGAGGTATGACATAAATTTCGAAGCAATTTTTTTGAATAGGAAATGTTCAAACTTCAATAAAAAATCATCCAAAGCTCCGATTTAAGCAAACACATAGTCAAATTGACCTGCTTAATGAGACGAAGTCAATAATACCAAAATTGGTCCAATTTGAGCCAAATAAAGCCCAGATCAAAAATTTAAACAACTTTGTGAAGCTTTTATTGCATAGTTGGAAGGCAAAACAAATTCTAAGTTTAATGAGGTTATAGTTGCAAATCAATCTTTTTGGCAAGACGAATCTAACTAGCTCAAGATTGCTTATTTATGACATTATTGCAGTACTCTAATGCTTATCGAATGTCGTCTGATCGAGGGAATTTTTCCGAGCCTTTTGGTTGAGTATACTGAATTCTTTATTTGTAAGGAAACCTTTCCCAGGCTCTATAAATAAAGTCATAATCCCTTCTTGAGTGGGGACCTAGGCCCGAGCCTAAAAAAGGGTTCAGAGAAGCAAGAGCTTAAGCACAGTGTCATTTTTACATCGAGATCTGGCGAATTCTTCCCACTCTTGTAGTCGCTGTCCACTGTCGACCACTACTCATCGGCTGTTGTCGACCACAATCAACCACCACTTGCTCTTTGCCACAAAATTCCTTATGAAGTCATGTGCGTTGCGGAATCCCAACGTATGTTCTAGAACAGTAAAGCCTCCGACGAAGTAGTAAGTAGTCTACTACACTGTGTAATGACACACCCTAAAGATGGTGTAACAACACACCCCTGAATACAGTGGAATGATGCAACCTACATATAGTGGAATAGTGCTCCCCACGTATGGTGCAACGTCGTGCCCCCATACAGCTCAATGACAATGTCACAATGCAACTACGAATACGGTGCAACAACACCTTCCGAAGATGGTGTAACAATACACCATGAAGACAGTGTCTTTCTCCGGGCTCCTAAAATTCTCTTGTTACAACCCTCCATTGCGGCCCACGTGACCATGTACGACCTATATGGTCTACAGCTTATGCCGCTCCCAATTTCGATCTCTAGGGCCTACCGACTTTATTGTAGCTCACCACTATGACTTGACCAACTATTGTTCGTGTGGGTCACAACTTTTGTAGCTTCCTACTACATTCTTTGTGTCCAGCTGTCACTCCTGAAGTAACGAACTTCCACCATGACTCTAAATTAGGGCTTGTACGACAAGCTGATGCTACAACCACCATATACAACATTCATAACAGACTACTATCTTCATAGCAATCGACTGCGGCCCATGTAGCCTGTTATCATCGAAAACTACGTTCATTAAAGGCAAACTAAAATGATTATCAATGAGGCATTGTTGTATATTCTCAATGATCAACTTTCTAGCTCCATCTTCCCTAATTCAAAAGAGTAGATCTGTGCATTCATCATTTATAGTGGAGATTGTTTTATTTTGGCTATGCTCCATAGTTTTTTCATCTTTCTAGGGTTTTTCATGTAAAAATTTGATTTTTCTCTTCCTGTATATTGCTATTTAATTACCTGAGTTTGTGTTGGATTTCGTGTAACGCTAAGATGATAATTCATCTCTCTATCGTCGTGGATCTTCTAACACGTCTTAGTTTGACACTTTATGTGAAAACAAAGTCTTGTTCGAGGTCTTCAAGTCTTGAGATTTCGAGCCTCTTCATTGTTTCCTAGTGATATACATATACATCATCAACAGGCGAAGGAACCTCTGTTCCACATTGTAAATATTATTTTTGAAGCATTCTTCGATGTGAGGGACAAGCTTCACCATAGTCTTAATAGATTGTTCACATTAACGCCTCGAGTATGATTTTAGTGGGGTAGTCTTCCAACATCCTATCCACACACAAATTCTATGACTTCTTCCAGGCTGAAGGACAAACTTCACTATAGTCTCGAAAGGTTGTCCCCCCCCCCCCCC
>NW_018253723.1:69224-73365 GCF_001263595.1 Phalaenopsis equestris | reverse complement strand
ATAGCGTGCTCCCCCCCCCCCCCCAAAAAAAAAAAAAAAAAAAACACCATACTGGAGAAACTGGTTTCTTCAAGGTTTGATGCATGGGTTATTTAATAAACTCGTATGAAAAACACCCCTATTGGGGGACAAGAAATCCAAAAACAGCAGCTAACAAGTTTTTAAAAATATACTTGAATATGACTACAATCATGTTTCCATGAAAAAAGTATGGTACATTGCGACGAATGCCTCAGTCTCGAGAAACACAAAACATCTCTGACAAGTTATTCTAGGCTCAATCAATCGTAGCGGGATTCGATTCAACATTTTCATTCATAGGTTGTGGTTGTCAAGCAGAAACTTCGACCAACAATTTCAGATAGGTTAAAAATTTTTTTGTGGATTCCTTTAACCTCTTTCATTACATGTTATGGTTGTTAAGTAGAAGTTTCAACTAACATCTGATTGGTCAACCATCCTCTAGATTTCATAGAGGTTAACATCATTAAGCATTTTAAGCTTTACAAACTACAATACGGATCTTACATTCTTAATGAATTTTTCTTTTGACTCTATTCCAGCACATGTTAATGTTGTCGAGCATCCCCTATAATACAACCTACGATAGGTCTTACATCCTTCGTGGATTACAACTGACTTCTTCCACTGTAGGTTGCGGTTATCGAGCAAGTTGCGATCTAACTAACTTAGGAAATGTCAAACATTCTTAGCAGCATTCCAGAAATCAAGCATCGTTGGCTCAGAAGTTAAATAACACCTTGTAACCGCCCAAAAAACGAAGCAACCACAGCTCAGAAGGAAATCCTAAAGTAACCTCAGAAGAAACATAAAAATTTCTATTGCATCAAATAAGAGAAAGACTTGTAGACTACATATTTCATCGTGTACAAATGCACATCAAAGATATAAAGACCAACACACACTGATACAAGTGTTATACCAAGCCCACTCATTTTCAAATGGTGTCTCTCATCAAAATTTTGGTACGTTTTATCGATTTTTCAGGGGGATGAGATTCTGCAGATATTGACATCTCAGCGCAGGAATTCTCACCCAGAAAGCGGAACTGCAACACTGTAAATCTTCTCCGAAAAGTGTGACAGTAGCATGAAAATCTCATATGGAAAGCTTGACATTGACGTGAAAAATTTACAAAAATCACCGTAGTAGCTCAGGAAAACTTTCCTGTAAAATATCCTCCGTAAAACATGATAACAATGTGAATAATATCATTCAGAAATCACCGTAGCAGCGTGTGAAATCTTTCTCATAAAATATGATAGCAGCACGAGAAATTCCATCCGGAAAGTACAACCCGAAAGGAGAGCTCCATTAGTTGCACAATTAAGTTGGGGGACTCTACCTTTTAGTCTTGTAGAGATCTCATTAACTGTATGCAAGGAGGCCGGGGGACTCCACCTTTTTTCTTTTAGATATCCCGTGGATCTACTAGCAAGTGGGAGATCTCACTTTCCTTTCTTCTAGGGCTTTCGTTGGTGGCTTGCTAGCATGGCAGGGAGTCCACTTTTTTGTCCTCTTTCTAACTTATTTAAAGGCTCAAAGTGACCAAAAAGGCAAAAGAAAAAACTAGAAAAATATCCAAAAAGATAAAAAATCGTATATGTTTGAAACAATACTCCAGAATTGCCCAATTTCGTGCAATCGGAAAACTCTCTTGCGTGATCCGCATAATTTTTCCCCTCGGATCGTTATCCGCGTACAACGGCGACTGCGTAGCTTGGATTGCAGGTTTTAATTGCTTTGCCCACCCGACTGCAATCCGTAGGCCCGAAAGCCTCCCTTGTCCTCTTACCTACTCTAGACCTGTTGACCCGCCGCACTAGTTCACCGACCTTACCCGCTCCGGCTTGAACCACTCTTGACAAAATTTTATCCAAAAAATTCGAATAGCATAGAGATTGAACCCGAACCATGGAGAGGAAGCACGTTCCACTTGCCAACTGAGCCGCCACTTGTTCACATACATACATATCTGCATACATAAGAAAAATGAAGGGGAAAATTGAAATCTGGATCTTTGGTATTTTCCGGCAGTGAAATTGCCCTCACTCAAATATTGGGGCAATTGATATCATCAAAAAGTTCCCATCATCCTACTCGAATCTTGAGGTGTGACACAAATCTCGAGGTAATTTTTTGAATTAGAAATATTCATACTTCAATTAACAATCATCCAAACCTTTGATTTCAGGATACTTACAGTCAAAGTGACCCGCTAGATGAGACAGACTTAATAATATAAAAATTGGTCAAATCCGAGTCAAATCAAGTCATTAAATCATTTTTAGAAACTTTCTGTGCATAATTTGATGTCAAACAGATTTTGAATCTAACAAGCTTATAGACAAGTCACGTGTTTCTGTGAGATGAATTCGAAGAGCCCAAAAGCGCTCAATTATGACATCATTAAGACACTTAAATATTTTTGAAGCAACTATTGCAACCCACAATGCTAACTATTTCAATTGCTTTCAACTTTGGTCAATACTACAAGTTGGCGCTACAGCCGCAATCTATAACGTTTAGGCTGACTATTGCCCCACAACAATCGAGTATAGCTCTTGCAGCTTGCTATTACCGAGAAATGTATTTATTACAGCCAGACTATGACTATTATCAATGAACTACTATTTATACATTTACATTGATCAATATTGTAACTCCATCTTCTCTAATTCAGGAGAAGAGTAAACTTATGTACTTATCATTCATATTGGATTATTTCAACTTGTCTAGACCTCATGATTTTCTCAACTTTTTTAGTGTTTCCATATAAAAAGTTTAGGTGTATTCTCTTGCTTACTTCTCTTTAATTACATAGGTGTGTGTTGAGTTTTCGTGCAACATTAAGATGATAATTCATCACTCTACTATCGCGGACCTTCAAGCACACATCAAATCATACCTCCAATCTTATAAAAATATTATTTATTTATCATTAACAAGTAATTCTACAAGTCTGAATTAAACTTTGCTAATATCAATAAAAGATCCTTGATATAAAGAAATTCATTGATATATTCGTAGGAATTTGCATCATTAAACCTATGAACAGTTTTCTCCTTATATTAGACAATGAAGTTCCTACCTCTATTATACACAACGAATTTCCTTTCTTCTAACACCTCGGGAACATTTATTTCGGACAATAAATGAACAAAGCTGTCAATTTACTTAAATTTCCTAAATCATAATACAAATCTCCATTAGCTATTATTAAAATAGTGTTTTTACTTATAAAAAAAAAGATTTCTGCTGATTCAAGCTTTCTCGACATGCAATTCAAAGTTGAACACACTTCATCGGAGAGATAAAAATGCATATAATCCTTTCCAATCCCTACCTTCTTTTCTCCTCTTCTTCTTGCATGCCTTTTTTTCTTCTCATCTTCCTTTTGTGAATTCAACTACCAGCACTTCTTAAATTCTTTAGCTCTTTCACAAAAATGAGAGTAAGGAATGGATTCCATGTGTTAGTATTTAGGTTAAATATGTGTAAGTAATTATATTACAATACCTCACTAACACTCCCTGCCTCCTCACAACCTAAAGCTCTCAGCATGTTTTCTTGTGCTCGACTATGCTAGGTTACAGGCAAATGAAATGGGGGAGGACAAATAATGTATAGCTTAAGTAGTGATTTAAGTCTTTTACAAATATATATTATTATAGTATAAATTAATTGTTATTTCTTCATCACTAACCTTCTTTACCACTATAACCCAACTCGATTGCTGCATACAAAGGACAGCGGAGTTACCTATAGTAATATAAGTTGGCGTGCAACAAAATCAATATAAAACTTATACTACAAAAAAAAAATAAGAGAAAGAAAAAGTTATCTTGTTTCTTAATATGATTTTATGGCTAAACCTTTTTCTATTACTTGACGGCAGGATATGCAATACAGAGGAAGAAACTTCTAACATGAATCAGACGACAAATCATGCGCCGGAGCTGTTGCCTTCCTCCCACCGCTCATCGTTTTTGATATTTCCTTTCAGGCCTTTGCCAACATACAAAACTCCAAGCACGGCGATGAGAGTGGCGGCACTTCTCACGTAATTCAATAACTTCATGAATTCCCATGGTTTTCAATATATATATATATATATCTT
>NW_018253723.1:67341-69168 GCF_001263595.1 Phalaenopsis equestris | reverse complement strand
TATATATATATATATATATATATATAGATCGATATATATTACTGTTATGACTCGTGAACGAAGTCGGTATATTGTTTGGTTATGTTAATTCCTGATATTGTAACTCAATGTAGCATTGCTTGAAGTTTAATATGTGCTTGAGACGTTAAATATGAGGCTTCTGTGTCATAGCTTCACACTAAAAGAGGAGGAAATGTATCCTATTCTTTTTTTTTAGTCTTCTTTTATTTGATAATTTGTTCGCTAGTTTTGATTATCTGATCACGTTTTTCTTCATTTGGGAGATTGGGATCCCCTTTTGTCTTGATTTGGTGCTTTTAATTTGTTGTGATTCAACATACTTTAGGCTAAATTATTCATGGATAGAAAATTTTGGAGTTAAAAAATATGGACTTAATTAAATATTATGTATTTTTTTAGTATAAAATATCCTGCACGGAGTACTTGATAAAGCATTTGGATAAGATTACTAGAATATTTAGCAGCATTTGCATGAAGGTTGAAGCTAGTGCTGCGGAATAACATTGTTCTGGGATTAAGTGGAGTTATTTATTCATGAGATTTTGAATTGTTATATTAACTGGGCAATACATAAACATTACAACATGTAAAACAAATGACTATTTTATACAACATTTGTTATTTAGGAACCAAAAAGGGTTCCAAATTGGGGTGCTTAGATTTGAGATAAGCGAGTAGTGAAATATAGAGCTAGTAAAAATAATTTGGTATTGCACAGGTATTTAAATTTTATTGGCCAATAAATGCATTTGACAGTCATTTAAATTATAGTACTTGATTAAAGTATAAATACTAAGATATTATTTTAACTTGCATTAAAGTAACAAGTATTTTCTTTTTCGGCCCAAAGAGTAATGTACGCAAGTTGAATTGAATGATTACTCCGTCATTATGGCATGAATAATTGCATGAAAGTAGACTCCAACTTTATGCATTTGCATATTTACCAACTTAAATTTGCCTTTTACATATTTATAATCCAAACTTTTCATATAATATCAAATATTACTATTATAACTTTTTATGTATGGGTATGATCGTATGTGTAAAATTTGTAGTTTAGATGTTTGATGTTTGAACACTAAAATTGAGTCGTATGTATGTAAAATGTTCTAAAGAATAATTGTTAAGCAGATCGAAGTTATTAGGCCTTGAATAGGCTTAAGATAAAGCTGCTTTTGCTGGTGGTGATATGAGTGTTGATTAGCAATAGAATATTCCAGTGATGGGAACGATGATAATGGCAGAATTTAATCATATATTTTATGATAAATAAGTGAATTTAATATAATAGGGGAAACATTGAAAATTATGAGATTTAGAATTAGTAAAATAAGGTCTAAATTTATGTAATAGCATTGATAACCATGAGTTAATGTATTGTTTGTTGTGTTGCGTATGCAAAACAAAGGATCTGCAGGACTTGTACCTTATAATCCCGAGTTTGAAAAAAAGAAAAAAATAAAAATACAAAGAGGACAAACTAGAAATGAAAATGGAAAACTTTCAAAATAATAACTTGGAAAATCATCATACTTCATTGAGGGATTACGTAAATCCTACGACAGATGAAATTCACTCAAGTATAAAAACCCCTGTCGTAGAAGCTGTCTCATTTGAAATAATTCCTGAGATTATCCAACTGGTGTAGAACAATCAGTTTGGGGGAACTCCTTTGGAGGATCCCTATTTACACTTATAAAATTTTATAGAACTTTGTGCTATATTTCGTTATAACAGTATGTCAGACGATACTGTTAGATTAAGACTTTTTCCTTTCTCACTAAGGGATAAGGCTAAAATGCG
>NW_018253723.1:65941-66761 GCF_001263595.1 Phalaenopsis equestris | reverse complement strand
TACCATAAACAACCCGTACTCTAACTTTTACAACCCAGGTTGGGAGAACCATCCTAATTTTAATTGGTGTCATACTACTAGGGGTGGAAACGAATAATGGAAAAATAATCATGCAAATCCTAATGGAAGTTGGAATAATCAGGGGAACACAAACTATAGACCTTCATATCCACCGGACTCTAACAATGATCAACAATTTGAGGATCAGAAGATGTCTATGGAAGAAGTGGTATTGCAATTGGGAAACCAGTTACAAAGTCAAAATGCTGTGATAAGAAACATTGAGAATCAACTGGTACAAATTGCTAATTCACTTAGCAATAGACCCCAAGGAACACTTCCTAGCAACATTGAGATCAACCCTAAAGAGAACACTAATGAACAAGTAGAAGCTGTCCAATTAAAAAGTGGAAGAGAGATAAAGGATTTGGTTAGAAAAGAGAAAAATATTGTGAGA
Organism: Phalaenopsis equestris; assembly: GCF_001263595.1. NCBI lineage: Eukaryota > Viridiplantae > Streptophyta > Magnoliopsida > Asparagales > Orchidaceae > Phalaenopsis > Phalaenopsis equestris. The sequence goes on along the minus strand of NW_018253723.1, from coordinate 66,304 downwards.
GGAACAAAGGAAACTAAAAGACCTGAAGAACATGTTTTTAAAGATATGGAAAAATTAATATCTCCAACTAAAATCAGTTTGGAAAGACCACCACCTCTATTTCTTAAAGACTTAGACAACATGAGTTTAATAAAAAATTTTCAAAGTTCATGGACATACTTAAGAAGTTAACGATAAATATTCCTTTCGCTGAAGCTTTGAAACAGATGTCAAGTTATGCAAAATTTATGAAGGAGATATTAAACAAGAAAAGGAAATTTGGGGATTACGAGACGGTTGCACTAAGTGAGGAGTGCAGCGCTATACTTCAGAAAAATTTTCCTCGGAAACTTAAAGATCCTTGTAGCTTTACAATTCCTTGTG
>NW_018253723.1:64102-65319 GCF_001263595.1 Phalaenopsis equestris | reverse complement strand
TTTTAAAGTCTTTTTATTTGTCTAATTCATATACACCACCAGTCTCTATATCTTCATATTCGATACAATCACAAGATGAACCTGAATTGAATGATGAAACCAGTAAAAGATCTCATATAAAAGAGTTATTCAAAGTCACAAAGTCATAAATTTCGTAGTATACAAACAAAATGAATGAGATTCTGATGCTAGGGCAGAATGATGAGATTCTGATGCTGGGGCAGATTATTAATGCAATTAACAGTTACCCCCTAGAGATTTTACCTAGGGACTCTGAGATAAATCCTAAGGAATTGAATTATGAGCAATTTAAAATTATTGAACTGATATTTAGAAGAGCATTTGAGGATTTGTTTCAAAAGAGCTTTGAGTTGAGAGATAAGGACAAGAAAATTGAAAGATTAATGGAAGAAATTCTTGAAGAATTGGAAGATAATTTGAAACAGAAGAGTAACATAGAAGATATTGATCTAGAATCTGAATTATCTAGAGAAATTGATCCAAAGAATTTGGGAGATCATGAAGTATCATATAAAGATCCATTTCTTATAAATTTCAAGGATGATATTAATATGCAAATTGAGAAAATTACTAGAAGAATATTGGATCTAGAAAGAAATATGAGGAACAAGGATATGAATAAATATGAAAAGGAAGAGCTGAAAGAAAAATTTAAGTTTGAGGACTTTGTAGGAATCCCTGGATCTATAAAATATTGGGCTATTGATCAAGGATTACTTAATTGAAATTTTGATCCAGGTGGAATCATTTGTCGGGCAAGTGACGTTAAATTAAGAGCTTTATGGGAGACAACTCATTGTTATCTATGTGGCTTGATTTAGTAAGCTTAAGGGTCATGATTGTTAGTGTTGTATTGTATTTGCTTTAGTGTAGATTGATCTGTTTGCTTGATGTTTGGTAGATGTTTTGATTGTTAGTGTTTTAATTGGCTTTTTATGTGCCATGAGGGAGATGATTCATTAAATTCTTATTATGGTTAGACTTGTATGTTCTCTTGTTGTAGTTAGATTGACAAGTCCACTACAACTCAGGTCTCACCCAGACTTGAGTTTTACAAAAGACATTATGAATTTTTACAACGATAGTTCCATCTCAATTTTGTTACTTCCTTTCTTGGACTTTATTTTCATTTGATAGGAGTCACGAAACTATTTGATGAGTAACTTATGGATGATTTTACACTGTACTTATAACTG
>NW_018253723.1:63526-64019 GCF_001263595.1 Phalaenopsis equestris | reverse complement strand
CACCCAATATATTTGTGTAGGGATTCCGCTAGAAATTGGAAATAAGTTAGTGAGATGCGATGAGATAGAGGAAGAATTGACCTCATTTATCTTGTTTGTGTGTTTGTGTTTGTGTTTGTGTTACAATTTATAAGACTTGAAGACTATTTTTATATTCCAATGTTGATCCAAGCTATGCTAATTAGAAGTTTGTTTAGTTAATTCATTCTAGCATGATTAGTTTAGATTTACTTTATACATGTTTTCTATCCTAATAAATAATTGTAGATGTTTTTGATAGAAATTTGCGGTGGATAGAATTTCTAAACTGTTTTTCTTCCTACTTATATTTTCTGCACTAAATGTTATACATGGTAAAAATCAAGTTTGGGGTAGGAAGAAAAATGAAATTTTACAATGAATATACTTCCTTTTAGTTTAATATTATTACATGCATGTTTTAGGCTAGATTTACTTTCTTATGTTGTCATTCTATCCTGATTATGCATGTATA
>NW_018253723.1:62780-63157 GCF_001263595.1 Phalaenopsis equestris | reverse complement strand
ATGTGATGTTCAAAATCATTAAAGGCTATTTAGATATAATAATCATCACTTGAAAAAGGAAAAAGAAAGCATTAACAACAATCCCTGAAAAGAAAAGAAAAATATATAGGATTGAAAGCAATCCAAATGAAAAAGAGAAAAGAAAAGAAAAAATAATAATATGGAAGTGAAGCTTGACGAGATGCCTAATCAAAAATTGGATTCTCTGGACCTACCTAAAGGGAAAACCTAAATACATTCCTGAACTTATATTTATGGATTAGCATCTTTTACTAATAGTGTTCTCATGAAGTTCCTATAATTTGAATATTCTAAGTGACTTGATATTACAACATATAGTCATTCTTGAAATGAATAGAAAACTAGAACTCTTAAAC
>NW_018253723.1:62039-62729 GCF_001263595.1 Phalaenopsis equestris | reverse complement strand
TATGATATTTACTTAAATCAAACTTATAGTATTTTTGAATTAAAACTTTACTACAATAGATCATAACTTTTATGTAGTACTAAAATTACTTGAGGACAAGTAATAGTTAAGTTTGGGGGATTTTTGACCAAAGGAAAATATGTTGAGATTTTCATACCTATTTTACACTATTTTTCATGATATTGCACTTTAAAGAAGGGTATTTTGATGTTTTGTTGCAGGTATAATTAATTATGATCATTGGAGCAAAAAGATGCAAAAACGGTGCAATTTGAAGCAAAAACGAGCAAGAAATGAAATTTTGCCTTATCACCTTTCAATAAGTCTTTTGATGCTTAATCTCTTTTACACTTCTTGCATAAGTTTGCATAAGATTAAAATTTAAAGGAAGGTTGTTTTCATGCTTATTTTGTAGGGCTATCTATTAGGAACACAACGCAACTGAAATGGGGCGAATCAGAGCTAAAACAGAGCCAAACGGAGCGAAATGGTGGAGCTGCATAGTCTGCTCGCCGACGGCACCCAAAACGGCGCCGACGACAAGATTTACCTAAAAAGACCTGAAAAGACCAAAAAATGACAGAAAAGCTCGCCGACGGCCCCCTTGAGTCCGTCGACGGCGCCCGGGACGACTATGGATTGACTTTTGGCGGGTATGGGGCGAAATTCAACGGATTTGGGTGCTTTTTG
>NW_018253723.1:54753-61266 GCF_001263595.1 Phalaenopsis equestris | reverse complement strand
TCAGGCGAGGGGAACGTGGGAGCTCCGAAGTGAGAGCCGGTTCCCTCCTAGCCTAGTCACAGATTCAGTAAACAAGCATACGATTAGTCAATGTTCTTTATGCCTGGACTAGGTAAATAATAGGATTGCTCTTATTTGGCACATACCATATTTAATGCATCTCATTCCTTTACATTATCCAATTCATTACATAAAAATAGTAGTTTTTAACATCTCAAAATTCTCCAAACCAATTCATCCAAAAAGGGTTATCTTTAGAATTAATATTTACATTTAGTTATAGTTACTATCTTTACATTTAACACTTGCATTTAGGAGTAGTTTCTAGATAAAACATCATTTTAATCGACATTCCAAGCTAAGGACAAATTGTAGTAGATTAGAATTTGACTAAAGATCTCTTACTTCGCTTCCATGTGGGATCGATAAACGGGACTGCACTAGAGCCCTGTATTACTTGAGTGATACGTATACTTGCGTTTGAAATTATGCCTGTACAAAATCATTATAAATATATAAATCTGGGTTCATAAATTCTTGCATATTAAAAGTTGCATCATATCAAATTCTTGTATTTTTAAGCATATATAAGGTCGTTGTCAACTCTCAAGATCAATTAAAAGATGATGCTCCGCCAGAGTTTGAAGAAGAAATTAAGTCAATTATTGATGAATTGAAGGAGGTCAACCTTGGGACTGAAGAACAGTCCCGACCAACATTTATAAGTTCTTTACTCAACGATTAAAAATCTATGGAGCTAATGAAGCTATTATCAGAGTTCAGGGATTGTTTTGCCTGGAGTTATGATGAAATTTCAGAGCTGTCTTTAGAGGTCGCAGTGCATAAACTTGGGGTGGACAAAGATATGACCCTAGTAAAACTCTCAAAAGGATGCCCCTCGAGATAGAGCAACAAGTCATTGCCAGGTGAAGAAGTTTATAGACGCTAACTTTGTAAGAGAAGAGCCTGACATGGTTAACCAATATTGTACCAGTTAAGAAAAAAATGGACAAATCCGTGTATGTGTCGACCTCAGGAATTTAAACAAGGCATGTACAAAGGACGAGTTCCCGTTACTGATACCAGAATTAATGGTGGACATCACATCGACACATGAGATTTTCTCTTTCATGGATGTATTGTCAGATTACAACTAAATCAAAATGGCTCTAGAGTATGCAACACTTACAGCTTTCAGAATACCGATTGAGATCTCTGGCTACACAGTGATGTCATTCAGGTTAAAGAATGTCAGAGTAACATATCAATGAGCTGTGACCAAGATTTTTGACGACCTCATTCACAACCAAGTGGAGTGTTACGTGAATGATTTGGTCATCAAAAGAAAACAGAAAATAGACTATTTGTACGATTTGAGGATCGTGCTTGAACGATTACAACAATATAATCTCAAGATGAATCCCTTAAAGTGTACCTTCGGCGTCACCTCCAAGAAATTTATAGGATTCGTTGTCCGTCATCGGGGAATCGAGATCGACCTGGATAAGATTAAAACTATCTAGAAAATACCTCATCCTAAAACCTTAAAACAACTACGCTTCTTCCAAGGAAAGTTAGCATATATGAGACGCTTTATTTCTAATCTCTTAGGTAGGTGTCAGCCCTTCTCGGCATTAATTAAAAAGGACGTCAAATTCATTTGGGAAGGGAGATGCAAATGGGCCTTTGAGGATGTTAAGTGATATTTAATGACACCTCCTATTTTGGCAGCCATTATCTCGAAAAAACCGTTGATACTTTATACTGCGGCCTTACACGACTCTCTCGGAGCCCTGTTAGCTCAAGTTAATGACGAGAGTAAGGAAAACTGCTCTACTACTTCAGTCACCGTCTAATACCACTCGAGGTAAAGTATCTGCCTATTGAAAAGCATTATTTAGCTTTAATTTTCACCACACAAAAGCTTAGGAATTACATGCTCTCATAATATTACCCTAATTTCAAAAGTTAATCCGTTGCAATATTTGATGACCCCACCAACACTTTTCGGACGTTTAACAAGATGATCAATGATTTTATTGCAATTCGATAAAACTTTTGTTCCCTTCTGCACTATCAATGGAAAGATTTTAGCAGATTTTCTCGCAGCACACCCACTTCCAGCTGGGTGCCCACTCAACAATGAATTAGATGAGCAGATACTGCAAGTAGAGTCGTCCAGTGCCAGGCATTGGTAAATGTACTTCAATGGGGCTTCTTCAGCTAGAAAGGACAAAGGATCAAGAACAGTTGCACCGGGCAAAGCATGAATTGGTATGATTTTCATCATGTCAGATAAAGGCATGTTGAGATTCTCCTCTCACCTGACAGAGCCGTGCACCAACAACGAAGCAAAATATGAAGCACTAATCACTGGGTTGGAATTGACAATCTCGATGAATATAATAGATATTACCGTCTATGGAGACTCACAACTTGTCATCCAACAAGTTGCCGAACAGTATAAGATTTTGAAGCCAAGGTTAACATAATATCATCACTACGCAATGAAGCTACTTGAATAGATTCTAAATGTGACTATACCAGATTCTTTGAGGAGATGACGCTCATATCAATGCTTTAGCAAAACTTTCCAAGGAATTGGCGTGTCCCTCGAGGGACTCTGCGACCCACGTCGTGAATTGCATTCGGAGGATTATTCCTCCCGTGCCCTTTTCGCGCGATACCCTGGTCGATGATCGCAGAGCCTGTCTTCCTCCGCTCCGCTTGTTGAGATCACGTTGAAACTCCCATCTTTCTCCTCCGCTCCACCGGTTGAGATCACACGATTCCTTGTTTGATCGATCGCAGAGTCTCTCTTCCTCGACTCTTGCTCTACTATGTGGAAACGACATCTGAAACTTTCATCGTTCTCCTTCGCTCCGCTTGAGTTGAAGACCGTTGAAACTCCTATCTTTCTCCTCCGCTCCGTCCATTGAGATGTCACGATCAAGCCTGCAGTAGAGGAGAATCCCGCAAGAGAATCCTGTCGATAAGGCTCCAGCAGAGAATTTTGCAGGTAATCCCACTTATGGCTTATGGTTTTCCACAGCTCCTCTTCCATGTATGGATTAGGCAGTAGGATTGAGGGTGAATTTTATTTCGATCTTTGTTATATGTCTCCTATCTCTACCTCATCATACAGAGAGGGTTGCTGTGGATAGTTCCCATTACCTTCAAGACACTTTCTTATGTTCTGTTGCAAACAACTTCACTAAACAAGGGCAAAATAGTCATTTATCCAGCAACAACTGCCAATAAGCCATTCTAAATAAGCTCCCCCAAACAGCAAGTCAGCTTATCCTGATAATCTGTAGATTATCAGATTATCAGGATAATCTGCTTATCAATAGATTATAAATAATCTACAGCTGCCCCAAACAAATCTTGAGTCATATATTTCATACCTTCGGAGCCAAGTTAGACATGGTATCCTATAGATGTGGAGATGAGGAAGCAGCCTCGACGATCTCAAAAGATCCCCACGATAGAACTGGAAAGGATGAACAGATTTAAAAAATGAGAATTTGAATTCTACGAGGAAATACAAGAAAAATTTGTCAGCATTTTGGAAGGCATGGAGTTGTATACAGAAGTCTTCTCTGAAAACGATGAAAGAAAAATTCTAGACTGCATATTTGACCTGAGGGACAGAGGTCAAGCGGGGTTGCTAATGGAAAGAACATATTCAGAACCACGAAAGTGGATGCGAGGAAAAGGCGTGATAACCATCCAATGTGGTTGTTGCTACAATTTCACTAAAGATAGGCAACGAAACCCCCCAGGTATCTTAAGAAACGATGAGGTGGATCCGATGTCTTATGAAATAAAGAGGATGATCAAAATGATGGTCAGATGGAGTATACTACCAACCGATTGCATTCCAAACAGTTGTATAATCAACATCTACGATGAAGGAGATTTCATTCTCCCACACAGACCATCATGATTTCGTGAGGCCCTTCTACACGGTGTCCTTCATGAGCAAAAACAATATACTGTTCGGAAAAGAAATCGATGTTATCGGCCATGGGGAATTCAGAGGATCTGTTGAGATTCCACTACTGATGGGTTCAGTACTGATTCTTAAGGGGAATGGAGCAGACCTTGCCAAGCACTGCAGTCCAAGGGTACACCGCAGTGTCTGTGACGAGCAGACCTTGCCAAGCACTGCAGTCCAAGGGTACGACACCGCAGTGTCTGTGAGATTCAGAAGAATGGACGACTGTAAGATACCTTATGGGTTCCGACCAGATCCAGAGTTAGAGGAGCTGCGCTTGTCTGAGCTATGAGATGATTGCACCTCTAAGTACACGTAAAAGGAATTCTTGTCCTGGAGCGTGTCTTAATAGACCAACTTGATCAGGAGCTTGTCCCACAAAGGACAGATAGACAGTTTTTTCACCTTTTGTACTACGTCAGACCAGCATATATGATATGTACTCAACATATGATGTTTCATTTGTATTCAGCATAATTGTCACTTAAGATGCTTTCAGCATGTATTCAGTCTATAACACCTGTTTGAAGTAGATTAATGAAATTTCTTTCAGATTTCAACATATTTGTCAAATTGCCCTTTTGTGAGATTGATAAAGAGTCGTGGAACCATACGTTGGTTCTGAATTATAATGAACAAAGAACAATATAACGAAAGTTTAACATTAAAATTTAAATTTGTTTTTGAAAATCAACCAATGAAAATTAAATTTTGAAAATGTATTTTGATAATTAAATGTGATAAAGACAACAAGAAAAGAAAATAAGTTTTGTTGAGTTTGTTTCTCTCGAGTTTGAGGTTTCTTACTCTTTGCTTGTGTATCATGAATATCCTCGTTTACACCAATTTCTTCACATTCTCATAGAGTCTTTTACTCCTTGCAAATTTCTTCAAACTTTAGTTCCATTGTCAATCCTTACATTCGGGGTAGGCTTAGACGTCCTATTCCCATCCTCACATTCCGGGTAGGCTTTGATGTCCTATTCCCATCACATTCGGGGTAGGCATTCATGTCCTATTCCCATCCTCACATTCGGGGGGTAAGCTTTGACGCCCTATTTCCTTTTCTGCGCTTATGTTTTCCATTCAATCTGGTTTCCTCGTGCCTAATTTCATCTCCTTGAAATTTTAAATCGAAATCCAAACTAAATCTCTGAGATATTCAATTCAAATCTGTCCGACGATTGTCCCCAAAATCTCCTTTCTTTTCCCTGGTGAGAATCTCTGTTATTTTCCAGCGGAAACCACTGACACTCAATTCTGCTCTTCGTTCTAGGTCTACTAACTTAAAAGTCTGTGTTGGTGTTGTTGATGATCTCGTCGGTCAACGCCAATACATGTGGTGTGCTCTACCAGCATACCACACATATTGGGGGTTCATTCGTTGACATCACTTTTGGTTAAGGTCTAGTTTCCTCTTTAGTAGCCTAGGATCTAGCCATAAGACTTTCTTGTTGACTATTGACTGCAACTTTATATATGCTTAAAAATACAAGATAAATATGTACGTAATAAATATTCAATGATTGTAAAGTCACACTTATCAATGCAAGTATACGTATTGCTCAAGTAATATAGGGCTCTAATGGAGTCTTAGATATCGATCTCACAGGGAGTGATTTAAAACTGCAAACTAAGATTTTAGAAAAGCAATACTTTAATCACAACAACGAAGTTCAATTTGCTTATCTTTCACTAATAGGCAATTGAAATAAATAGGTAAATTTAATAACTACTAAATAATTAATGATACTAACGAGGGTCTAATTGTGATATTCAATATATAAGAAAGCATCATTCTCCTTGTCAAGAAATTATAGTGAATGGATAAAGTGAATTATTTCAATTTATATTGTGCCAAATAGGAGCATACCTATTCTTTACCCTTAAGTGAAAAGATCATCACAATTTCTTGAACATTTTTATGGCTTCACCAATTCAAATCACCATTTCACAAATTTCAAGACAAGGAGAAAGACAGAGAAAACTACTCAGATCTCATGGGGAAAACACAACATAACTCGGAATTCATATATAAAATCAAAGTCATACAAACAACAACAAGTACATAACTTATCTCTAGTTTCTCCCCAAGAACACTCCTCGAAGTTCCTCTGAATCTCTTTTTTTCTTTACAACACACAAAATTCCTCTTCGAAGTAGCAGGGAGGAAAAAATCTCTCACTTTCCCTCTACTCTTACAATTTCTCGAAGAAATCCTCACAATCGTTACACACTAATGGAACCTTTCTAACCTCTAGAGGCTTTCTAACATCTAGGACCTCTCCAATTTTTGGCCAAAATGTTCTTTTAAAGTTGTGAATGAGCTTTCCAAAGAGTTTCCTAAGCATCCCTTCAAAATTTGGCCTTATCCAAAGCTTGAGTGGGCATAACCATCGATCTCGCCGTTGGCGGCCTCGAGGGCGCTGTCGGCGGGCTTCTAAAGAATTTTGTTTTGTAGTCTTGGGAAAAACTCACCATCGGCGGGGTCGAGACACCGTCGGGGGGCTAGT
>NW_018253723.1:36025-54692 GCF_001263595.1 Phalaenopsis equestris | reverse complement strand
AATGACCCTAATTCATCATTCCTGCAACAAAACATCAAAAATACATTTCTTTAAAGTGTAATATCATTAAAAACAGTATAAAATAGGTATGAAAATATCAATATATTTTCCTCTGGTCAACTATTCCTAAAGGACTAGAAAATGAACCCTCACCATTAGAAACTATAAACTCTTCATTGCTCAACTTGATATTCCACATATTGGTCATAACCTCTAGCACTTAGTAGGTGGGGCCAAAATGGAGGAGCTCAAGGGGAGTCCCCATAGGATTGTTTGGTCGTAGGGTCAACCCTCTGGGTGTTGTTCTTGAGCTAGTGCATACACTATCACTCGCAGATTAAATCCCACCCACAACCCTGAACCCCCATCCTCACATTCCGGGTAGGCTTTGATGTCCTATTCCCATCACATTCGGGGTAGGCATTCATGTCCTACTCCCATCCTCACATTCGGGGGGTAAGCTTTGACGCCCTATTTCCTTTTCTGCGCTTATGTTTTCCATTCAATCTGGTTTCCTCGTGCCTAATTTCATCTCCTTGAAATTTTAAATCGAAATCCAAACTAAATCTCTGAGATATTCAATTCAAATTGAATTTTTGTTGGGACTGTTGCTCTGTCCGACGATTGTCCCCAAAATCTCCTTTCTTTTCCCTGGTGGGAATCTCTGTTATTCCTCAACGGAAACCACTGACACTCAATTATGCTATTCGTTCTAGGTCTACTGGCTTAAAAGTCTGTGTTGGTGTTGTTGATGATCTTGTCGGTCAACGTCAATACGCGTGGTGTGCTCTCCCAGCACACCACACATTCCAGTACATAGAGGACCCAAATGGAGACTCCATTGGGTAGGCTTTGACGCCCTATTTCCATTTCTGCGCTTGCTGCGCTTATGTTTTCCATTCAATCTGGTTTCCTCGTGCCTAATTTCATCTCCTTGAAATTTTAAATCGAAATCCAAACTAAATCTCTGAGATATTCAATTCAAATTGAATTTTTGTTGGGACTGTTGCTCTGTCCGACGATTGTCCCCAAAATCTCCTTTCTTTTCCCTGGTGGGAATCTCTGTTATTCCTCAACGGAAACCACTGACACTCAATTATGCTATTCGTTCTAGGTCTACTGGCTTAAAAGTCTGTGTTGGTGTTGTTGATGATCTCGTCGGTCAACATCAATATGCGTGGTGTGCTCTCCCAGCACACCACACATTTGGAAGGTTCATTTGTTGACCTCACTTTTGGTTGAGGTCTAATTTCCTCTTTAGTAGTTTGAGATCTAGCCATAAGACTTTCTTGTTGACTATTTCTAAATGACTAGAAAATGAACCCTCACCATTAGAAACTATAAACTCTTCATTGCTTAACTTGAAGTTCCACATATTGGTCCCAACCTCTAACATTTAGTAGGTGGGGCCAAAATGGAGGAGCTCAAGGGGAGTCCCCATAGGATTGTTTGGCATTAGAGTCAACCCTCTGGGTGTTGGTCTTGAGCTGGTGCATACACTGTCACTCACTTGCACATTAAATCCCACTCACAACCCTGAACCCAAATTTGTTGACTTTGATTCATGATCTTTTGGGAGACTCATGTAGATGGTCCCCTAGATGGTCCCCTAAACTGGTCCCCTAAACCCACTAGCCCTAGGTTAGGTTTTAGATAAGACCAGTACATAGAAGACCCAAATGGAGACTCCATTGGTTCTTAGCTCAAATAGGTTGGTTGTCACCTCAATTTCACCAAAATACCTAACATAGCCTTTTGCCCCCCAAATCTACCCAATTTATCAAAACAACCCAAACCTTAAGTTTGACCAAAATTCTTAATTTCACCCAAAATACTCAAATTTGTCCAAAAATCATTTCAAACCATTTGAAACCACCAAAGTTGTGCAAAACCTCCTCAAATTGCCAAAATTACCAAAATACCCTTTAAATTGCTAAAATTACCAAAATACCCTTGGTGGCCCAAATTTTCCCAAAACCCCCAAAATCACTTCAAATGTCCCCAAAATCAATTTGAAACATTTCATTGAGCTCAATTTGGCCAATTTGACAAACTTTAGCTAAAAACCCCAAATTGCCTTTATGAGCTATGGACCGATTACCCCAATTCACCCCTAATGTCCACCAATTTGATCTCAATTTCCCTCAATTTTAATTCTAAGCTCAAATTCATCATGTCCAAGCTTGATTTAAATCAAATCCAAGCCCAATTGACCCACATTGGAATCCAATTTCAACCCAAATCAAAAAGCCCCAATTGGACCCAAAAATCAAAATCTCACTAAATTGAACCCCAAATTTATCCAATTGCCCAATTTTAGCGTCATAAACTCTTGAAAACATTTTCCCATATCAAATTGAACCTTTAATAGGCCTTGTTCAAGCCTCAATTTCACTCAAAATCAGCTTAGTCCAAAATCCCCAATTTTTCCCCAATCTAGTAATGTCTCCAAATATCACCAAATTGAATGCCCAAATCCCAAAATTGACACCCAATTAATGCTGATAATTCTTCATAACATCCCCCTAGACCATTTTGGATTATCATATTTTTATGTCCTGAAGAGAAATTCTCGTGCTCTAGCCTAACATAAACCCAAGTTTTTTTTTTTGTTTTTGTTTCAGTGGTTGTCTAGCACCGTCAGCTATTCCTTCAAATTGAACCTCTAATTCCTTCAAATTGAACCTCTAAATCAATTCAAAAACACTCCAAATCTTTTCTAAACTCTTTATGACAATCATTTACACCAAGTTGCTCAATCAATTGAGTTCAATGTCATGGCTAGCCAAACCTCAAGCCAATTTGACCCAAATTGAACTCATGCACCAAAATTGACCAAGCCATGCCAAATTGATCAAGCCAAAACTTCTACAACCATCAAGTACACCCTAGTGACTAGACTAGACTCACCTAGCCCTAGACTCACCTAGCCCACCCTAAACCTAGCCCACCCTAAATGAGCTATGGACCAATGATCCCTTGATTTAAGGGATTTCACCCATGTTTGGCCTAAACTTGAAATATCTTCCTCATCATTGTTTACCCTTAGGGGTTAATCATAATTAGCCACCCCTAGACCTCCCTGAGCTAAGAAATGACTGAACCCTAGCCAGCCACCACTTCAGCCACCGGAAACAACCAACCCAAGGGATTCCCCATTGGCTAAAACCCAAATTTAAACTCACCTAAGCTGGCTAAGTATGATTGGCCACTAGGGCTCTTCATCCCTCCACCGTTACTATTTTGCACCCATCAATTGCCCCTGGTGGCCACCCCAAGCTCTTCTATTTAAACAGCCCCCTTCACGGACAAAAGAGACATTATCAAAATCCTTGGGGAAACTCGGCCAAAATCTCACCAAAGACTCTCCAAGAACTCCTAAGCTTAAGCCAATCATTTTCCCCCTTTGGTTCACCTCGTGAGAGCCCCATTTTGAGCTTAAAATTTCGGCTCGAACCAGGATAGAGTTCTCCACACCTCACAGTACACTAAACTCTAATTAACTGTGCCCAGACCATCACCAGAGTGAGAGGAGTTGATTCCCCACAAAAGCCTCATCACAGAGAACCATTACAGAGGAGTTGATTCCCCACAAAAGCCTCATCACAGAAAACCACTAGCATAGACTTTGATCAACACCTGAAATTGGCCTTGGTCGAAATCACACATAGACAATTCACCACAGCCCAGAACTTCATCTGGAGGTTCGTTGGACTCAATGAAAGCTACTACAACCATTTGATTGAGGCCTCCCCTCTCAGAAAAAGGTATTAAGACCTAGCAAAAGATGCAGCTCAACCGAGGCGACGATCCGACCAAGCAAATGGGACGGGAAAGAAGTAAGACTTGAGTAAGACGATATTACATCAAAAATCAACCAACTTCTATTTTCCCTTGCCTTTTTGATAAAGTCCAACTCCTCTCAATTCCTTAAAGGTTTTCTTATAAGAAACCTTATTATATCGGTTGAAATTGGAAATTAAGTCATTCATCATGTCATTGCTTGGAGACCGAACGAAAGTCTGCCAAGCCAAAAGCTAGCCAAAGAAAGACAGGAAGGAATGAAGGAATCATCACCACTGACACCCTATATATAGGGAATGCTAGCATGAAATTAAGGGAGTTCAAATATTGTTATCTTAATTAACATAAATGTAATTTTTTTTTCTTTAGGACTCTCCTGTTCTTATCGCAGCTTGTTGCTTTAAGGAAGCAAGAGAATCGAAAAAAATTATGTATGCCCAAAAAAGTGTCCTCAAGAATCTCATGATTATTTTTGAGTTCAGATATATATGGACAACGAAGCAGAGAATTAAGAGACCTTACGTGTCCAACCGAACGAAATCCTACCGAGTTGAAAACTATAAAAGCACCAAAGAATAAAAATGACTAAGTCAAGAATCAATGAAGACCAAAACAAGACTAGTATCCAACCATCACAAGGAAAGCGTTCGATCAAAGTTCCTCTCCCTTTCTGGCCTCAACCAGACAAATACAACAAAAAGCAAACCAAAAAATCCCCAAGATATCACCTAAGGCCAATCAACCTAATATGCTTGATTGACCGGAAGCGTTAACTGGCCAACTTATCCCAATGGCCACCCGACCACTCCAACCAACGTTTGATCGCCTAATCCAACCAAAATTTGACCAAAGCAGTCCAGCCGACTGGTAACTATGCCAAACTGACAAAGTAGAACAAGAGTAGTTCGAAGGCCAACTCCGCTAGTCGATAAGCTAAAGAGAGATAGTGACCGATGAACAAGATATCAAAATGTCCTATAATACCCCTTTTTAGGTGTAACATTGTAATTTTACCTTGTATCCTCCTATCATCCATAAATAGAACCCTTTCATGTTTTGTGACTTTTGATCTCCTCTATGTAACCTAACCATTTGATAAAACAAAAGAGATCATAGAGCCTGAGAATGTCCCATTTTGGCTTTCAGGGCGTAGTCCCTAGTACTCTCTCCCTCCTTTCTTTTGCTCTCTCTATTTCCCCCTCTTGGTTCCCAACACTCTCTTGGCTGTGATTCACAGGATAAATTTGAATTCAACAAATATAAATAAAATTGCAAAGGAGACCACAAGGCTTAACAATGAAATGAATAACACTCAAAGCCTTTATATAAAGGACAAAATTAAAACCAAATCTGTAATAAAAAAAACAATACCTTAATTGAAATCAACTTGGATAATGTGACTGTCCTCCCCAATTTGACATTTCAAATCCCCAAAATAGTCAGCTTCTCACCCCTCACAAAAATTTGAAAAACTATCAACCAAACTTGTTGCAGAAAATTTTGTTAAGTCTTTCTATGCAACTTCTGTTATTTTTTTTTTGTTTTCTAAAATTTTATAATTAAATCTATAAAAATGTATATCAAGTTAAATTTATAATCATAAATTTATAACCTTAAATTTATTAACATGAACTACAGTCAAGCAATTGCAGTGTGCTCACCACCTTGATGAGTTAGAGCTCTAAAACTTACTTAAATTTACTAAATTATACTTTACTTTCTATGCAAAAAAAATGTCTCAATTTAAACCTATAAATAAAAAGTAAACAATAAGCTTAACACAATACTACATACTAATGTAACAATAATCTATCTATTAAATCCTAATTTGTCAATGTATCACACCCAAGAAATAGAGTGTAAGTCAGACGAGAGAGAGAGAGAGAGGGGGGGGGGGGGGGGGGGGAGAGTAGGAGAACTCGACAATAACGAATAATAATTTGTCATGTCTTATTCATGAAATAATCTCCCAACTTATAGGGGAGAGAGTATATCATCATGATGATACATTTTTGTCCGTACTTTAAAGTGGGGTTATACATGATATTCTTAGTATTTTACATATATGAGCCTATCTCTCGACTGCCCTTTGGCTCGATCGACTAAGCTTAATTAACTGAGCCGGCAAGATCCACTCAGTGGATCTGAGATTGGCTTAGTTGGTTGTTTGGTCGATATGGGTCGGACAATTGAATTGACATGGTTGTTGATGCTTGATTTCTTATGGGAAGCCTCTGGGTGTCCCTAGTATGGTTAGAGATACTAAGGAACTAGATCTTCTCTTAAATCGATTGTCTTATGACAATTGGACCGGGCAATCTTTTGTCTCGTTTTTAAATGAGTGGCTCATTTTATTGTCTTTTCATCATCTTTCATCTATCCCTTGGTTCAGTCGGCTTAGGCCTTGTTGACTTGGCTCAGACAGCTTCACTCGATCAAATAAATATGTCCCATGATCACATATCAATTGTCCCTCCTACATCATACTCTTTTCTTTTGGACTGTTACATCTCATCGTATCACCGTTATCACATTTTTTATGTAAATGTTTTTATTCCCCAATTCTTCTTAAAAAATAATGCTGCGATAAGAATACGAGAATTTAATGCAAAAAACAGATCACATTTATTTTTAATCAATCATTCCATAATTAAACTCCATTGATTTTGGCACCTTTTATTCCTATAATAATTAAGGTATGACAAGACTTTACATTACATGTTTTCTCTGCGTCCTTTTGGTTTAAATCAGCATAATGGTGAAGGTGAAGTTGGCCTCCTTTGAATGGACCTACATGGATAAATTTGTCACTTTGCTTTTGGACTCGAAGGATGGAGATGAAGAAGAGAATTGTGGAAACAATGGGGCATTCACAAATGTATGGCTCGCCCTCAACTTCATTTGCATAAGATAAAGACATACATCCAATATTAATTAATAAAAGATAAGAGAAAATAAAGCTTGTTTTAGTCACACCATAAAACATTAAGGACTTCATAAATGGAGACATACAAAAATACAAATAACAACTAGTCTAACACCTTAAGAACAAAATATAGACCTATCAAAAAATTTAAACTCCAATAATTTCCAAACACTAGCATCAAATAAATGAAAGTAAAACGCAAAAAAAAAAAAGCAAGTATTCAAATTTCATTATAAAGACAGCATGGTATGTAAACTTTCAATTGCAAATGATGGTAAAAACAATCTGCCGTGAAAAACTTATGAAATAGGGGATCGTGTATCTATATCTGCTACAACTAGCACAGCATTACCACAGTAGTTTTAAAAAAAAGAAGCAAATTCCGATTTATTACACATGAATTACTTGGGCTGTTTATGAACCACTGCTCCTTCCAGACAGTAAGTTGGAGAGAGATGGGACGCCTTGGTTCCTCATTTCTTCCTGAGCACGCCTCATTTCTTCCGGATCTGGATGTGAAAATTAGTCAGAATAAAGAAACGCATCGAAATGTAAGTTTATATTATAAGTTATCATTGAAATGTAAGTTTATATTATAAGTTATCAAAGTTAATTCATGTATAATCCTAAATAACAGCATTTACAGGCTTCATATAAACTCTTACAACCTCACAGAAATCCTGAAACAAATGATCTTTTTTAAAATAAAAAAACTCGGCCTAAAGGATACACAGATGTTAGTTTGATAGAACCCCTCGTAGATTAAAAAACTACACAACCGGTTATTGCACCTTGATGGAAGAAAATCAGTTGGAGAAGAAAACATTAGTCGGTAAGCTAAAGCTAAATTTAGAGCAATGGCTGCCAGAATTTGAAATTTATTATTAATTAAAATCATTCCAAATAACTAGGAAATAAAATAAGAAGAAACAATGAAGTTATATTGCAACAACAAATCCATCAACAGCGTTGAACACATTCCAGCCTATGCTGCATAGATACACAAACACACGTCAGACACATTATTATAATACAAACACAGGAACACAGGACACTTTTATTATTGAAAATACACAAACACACGTCAGACACATTATTATAATAAAGATTTTTAAAAAATACATTAAATTAAATAAATAGAATATTAAGAATAATTAAAACAACAACAACAACAAAACCTTTATCCCACTAAAAGGGCCGTTTGGGGCAGCTTATAAGTGCGGGCGGCGTTTTCAAAACGTCACTACACTGTTTGTTTTTTGCGTTTGCGGGACTTATCGGAAAACAACGTTCCCATTTTGTTAATAGATGGGGTTGTGGGATCGACACCGCAACCCTCGTCTTGAATCCGCGTCGAGCGGATTAATTCCTCCGCTGCCCTTTCCGTCGTCCCTCGCCTCTCTCCCTAATCTCGACGTTCGACTGTACTGTTACAGAGATTCTGATGGCGGTAGCGACGATTTCTCGCCGGAGAGGATGGATGGCATTTACATCTTCAAGTAATCAAATTCGCAAGCTCACAGAACTAGCCAAGTCCCCTAATTCTATCTTCACGAGCTCAAATCTCACTCACACATTCCCTTTCCCAATCATCTTCTTCAACCAAAGCTTCATCCTCCTCATTTTCTTTGTCCACAAGCAATCGAATCCATGGATAAGAACTGCGTCTCCTCAGAGTACTTGAAATCTCGTCCTCAAATTCCAAATCCGTCAAACAATATAAATCAACAAGCAATTTCTACCGATGCGGAGAATGCCGATCTCACATCCATATTGAAGAAAGCGAGTTTGGAGGAGCTTCACACATTTTACAAGGCATTTCGTAGGGATCGATCAAACACCAATCATCAATTTCTTGAGCTCATCAAGGAAGAGAACCGAAGCTGTCTCCTCACATTCAATTGCCATAAGTTATATCACACTGCAAACTTATCATTTAAAAACTTAAAAACTTCTCTTAACATAGGTTAGTCAAATTGAACTTTTTGTTATTATTCTTATTGTTCGCAAGTTATATCACACTGCTGAAACTGATCTTTTTATCTGTTGAAATGAGATTCAAAATTTGGAATTGTAGCAAACTTTTCTTTAGTTGTTATTATGCATCCAAGCTCCAGGTGTGAAGCAGAAAATAGGTCTGTAACTAGCTCTTATTTCAAGTTTTATCGAGTTGAAGATTGATTTTTCAATGGTTAGTATATGTTTTTAAATAAACAATAATGCCAAATTTCTATTATATACTGAGGCATTTACATACATACCACCCAATTCTTATATATTTACATTATATGACACCTAAACTTTACGTTTTATATTTATGCCGCCCAAATCTTTGAGATCACATAAAATGAAATGCACTTTTTCATCCATAGATTGGGTGGCATGTATGTACAAATTGAAATTTAGTTTTCTTAATTTTCTTTGAAGGCCCAAAACATTATGATTTCTTTTTCAAATTAGCCATACATGTAAATTTCCACTTTCTGCGTGAAAAGAGAAACCTTTTGCTGTTATGAGTATAGTTAATTTTTTATTATTATTATTATATATTGTTGTATCTTTCTAGGATATTGTTTTATGGATGCAAAATTTTGGACGTGCAATTCTATTTGTTTTTGGAATTTGCTTTCTTGATCAAGTGTTTTTGGAATTTGCTTTCTTGTATCCTACAAATATTGTGACAAAAGTGGTTTCTAATGGCTCTGATAGAAGTTGGAAATCCTGGAAAAAAAAGAATTAAGGAAAAAAAAAGTATTGAGGAAAAAAGGGAAACTTTTGTGTTTTAGGTGAAATTTTTGGTTTAAGATGATGCGTTCATTTGTATAGTTGTTAGAATCATATTATCAGTTATCTAGATTCTCATGCTTAATTAAAAATGATAGGAAAAAAGAAATGGTCATTTATCTAGAACTAGCTGCAAATCAATTGTTTTCCAAATGCAGAAACCAA
Organism: Phalaenopsis equestris; assembly: GCF_001263595.1. Lineage (NCBI taxonomy): Eukaryota > Viridiplantae > Streptophyta > Magnoliopsida > Asparagales > Orchidaceae > Phalaenopsis > Phalaenopsis equestris. The sequence continues at coordinate 45,013 of NW_018253723.1, read as the reverse complement.
ACAGCTAGATAATTTATTCAGACCAGAGGCAGAATTGTCATTTATCCAGAAACAGTTGCAAATTAGTTATTTTCCAAACGCACAAACCAAACAGTCAGTCAACTTATCTGGATCAGTTGCTGATTAGCAGCTTATCAGGATAAGCTGTTTATCTGAATAAGCTGGATAAGCTGCAGCTATCCCAAATAAACCCTAAGTCGGGTCGACTACATGAATCATTTTTCTCCATTACCTCCTATTTAGTGCATATTTTCATTTAATCCTAATTAATTAAGACCATTGTTTATACAATATGCCCAAGTCATCCTAGGTCTACCTCTATCTTTTTTAACATAAGTCGAATCTAAAACATCTACTATTCTAATCGGATCATCAGATGGTCGACGTTTAATTTGACCAAACCATCTAAGGCGACTCTCTAATTTTGTCCGTCACTGGAGCTACACGAACCTATCGCAGATATATTCATTTCGCATTTTGTCTCCAAGTGTAAAGCAACTCATCCACCTAATCATTCTCATCTCAGCAACACCTAACTTAGTTTTACGCTTCTATTTTAAAGGCCAACATTTAACGCCATACAACATTGCCGGTCTCACCACCATCTTATAAAATTTTCCTTTCAGTCTAAGAGATACTTTTTTATCACACAATAGGCTTGAAGCATTCCTCCACTTCAACCAACCAACTTGAATTCTACTAATAACAACCCCATCAATATCACCATCATTTTGAATAATATACCCAAGATAACTAAAGCATTCACACCTTTTAATAATTTGATCACCCATAGTTACATTTCTGTCAATAGAGCTACTACTACTAAAATTACATCTCATGTATTCAGTTTTAGTTCTACTCAAATGAAAGCCTTTAGACTCCAAAGTAGACCTCCATAATTCAAGTTTTTCTTGAGCTTTTTCTCTTGTCTTATCCACGAGAAGGATATCATCAACAAAAAGCATACACCAAGGTACATCCTCCTGTAAGTGTCCAGTAAGACCATCCATAACTAAAGCAAAAAGATATGGGCTTAAAGTCGATAGCTGATGTAAATCAACAAAAATAAGAAAATTATTTTGTTAATCCTCCTTCTGTTCGAGCACAAGTAACAGTTCTTGTATACATATCTTTAATGACTTGAATATAAGTCATATCAACACCTTTCTTCTCAAGAACTCTCCAAAAGAATATCTCTCAGAAGACCATAACAACGCGAAATGCCAGCTCAACAAAGCAATTGATGAACCGCTCAAACTCCTTTGCAAGGAAAAAAAAGGGAAAACATGCCAAAAAAAATGCTTTAAGCTTTAAATAAAAAATATTTATTTTTTTAATTATAATTATTATAAGCATGCAAACATAAGTGGGGTTGGCTACATGAATTCGTTTTCTCCAATGTGTCCTCATTGTGTTTTATTGAGTGTCATATATTCATTTAATTCTAACAAATTAAAATTATTTTTTATAAAATATGCCCAAGTCTTTCTAAGTCTGCCTCAGCCTTTCTTAACAGAGTCAAATCTAAAAAATCAACTCTCCTAACCGAATCATCAGATGGTTGACATTAATGTGACCAAAACAACTAAGATGACTCTCTCTAATTGTGTCTGCCACTGGAGCTACACCGACCCTATCATGGATATATTCATTTCGCATTTTGTCTCTAAGTGTAAAGTCACTCATCCGCCTAAGCATTCTCATCTTGGCAACACTTAACTTAATTTTATGCTTCTCTCATAAAGGCCAGCATTCTGCGCCATAGAGCATTGCAAGTCTCACCACCATCTTATAAAATTTTCCTCTCAGTCTAAGCTGTACTTTTCTATCACACAATAGACCCGAAACATTCCTTCACTTAAACCAACTTGAATTGTATTAATTTTATTTGTGTCTTTTAGGTGCCCCTATCTAATTTTATGAAAATGATTCCTATTATTTTTTATTTAACAACTCCACATCTTAAAATTCAAAACTAATAATCCTAATAATCGATGTTGAGTATTTGTTGAGTATTTAAATTCTCACTTCGAATGACCTTACAATCTTTACATTCTCAATAATCTCTCCTTCTAAAAGAAAAATAATCAATTTGTATTTTATTAGATTCATTCTTATTAGTAGTAATATGCTCATCTCTTTTCTTGAATAAAATATTAGCAATAACAAATCATGCGCTAAAGGAAAATCTAAAATGACTCTATCGTCTTCATTAATTACTCTAAAACCGTAACCACCACGAATATTTCTAAAATCTTCTATCGCTACTGACATATTCTTTTAAATCTCCTCCAATAAAAATACTTTCTTCAAAAGGTATAATTTGTATTATTCTTCTGGGTCATTCAAGAATTTTTCTTCAGAACCTATATCTAAACCTACTTCAGGAGTATAAGCACTTATATTATTAAAAATCTTAATATCAACAACAATCTTAAGGGCTATAATTCTATTTTCAATTCTAATATTTTTTACAAAATTATCATTCAAACTCTTATCTATAATTATACCTACACCATTTCTAATGTAACTCCTACATGAATATCAATACCTACACCATTTCTAATGTAACTCCTACATGAATGTCAAAAAAGTTTAAAACCTAAATTGTCAATCTCCGTAGCCTTTTCTCCAGCACATTTAGAGTTTGTTTGGGGCAGCTGCAGCTATTTGAAAAGGCAGTTGTGAAGCTGTTGTAGAAGAAACTATTTTTTAAAAAGTTGCGGAGACAACTACAAATTATTTTATTTTCAAAAAGTCAAACTACAGCTTTCTGACAACCACCACACTTCAACAGTTCAGACTGAAAAAATAGCTATCTACCATAGAAATTTCTCAAAATTAATAAAAAGACATTTTCTCAAATAGAACTGTGGTGGTTGTCTAAAAAGAAAGGCAGACAGAAAGTTGACCCAAATAGAACCTTAGTTTCTTAAATATATAAGATATTTATCTTTCTATGAATCATAATATCATCTAATTCTATTAATTTACCAGTAAGAGTACCTATATTTTATGATCCTATCCTAATATTAATTTCATGAAATAACTTTTTTACCCACGTCATTCAATGATGTGGGAACTCCTGTTTATTTGACACTACACTCAGGCGCCGTTATAGCGGCTCTTGCACAATTTTTACTGCATTCAAGTCATAGACTGTGTTGCTTTTAGGGTACACCCTAGCATCTACACAAGGATCAAAAAAATTCATGTCATGAGTTTTCGATAAATTTTACGCTGGTTGTATAGTATCTAACACAACCCACTACATTCACATCCGGGAATTGCGATCCGGTAATGACAGTGTTATATATATATATAATTCACAATTTTCATACAAGTGTGACCCTTTTTTTAATATTATTTAAATCAAACAAGTCGGGGCTGTGTCCAACATATGTCCGAAGCATTTCAAAGGAGTGTCCGTGTTCGGGGCATCTCAGACATTGCATAATTCCTTAATCTAGAGTTTTTGTGCCTCATAGATCCAAGTTCAACACAACATAACCAAACACATAGAAATCGATTAACGCTTCATTAAAAAAAAAACAAACTAAAATGTAAATTGATGTGTATCCCGTGTGTTCAAATAAAATAATAGTTGGCCAACATTCCGACCCAGCGAATACCAAGCTCTTCATTTCAAAATAATCTCTAAGTTAGGCTTGAAGAATATCTACGCCTCAATTTGAAAGGAGTTGAGAGGAGTGTTGGTAATCTAGTGATCCAACATCCAAGCTTGGCAATCCATGGGAAGTCAACTAGTGGGATTCTCTAGCATTCAATGTTAGCAATCCATGGCACTGAAATCTTTAAAAAGAATACACATTACCGCTCTATATTATATGAAAAACAAGAAACCGCCTTTATTTGTAAACTTTATGTCGAACTCTACACCTAGTCTTTTTATACATGCATTCACATTTAGCACATTTATATTGTTAAATCCGTTATGAAAATAGTGGATAACAGCCTATCTTTCCAAGATAAACACACAAATCTACCAGATATGAAGATATTGAAGAGATGCGTCACAAAACTGAAACATTTAGCAAGCATGAAAGGGTCAGCATATACCCATATTCTCCATCAACTTTGGCATGAGGAATACAACAAGGAACATGAAACCAAGCATCAAACCCATAGGGCTTTTCACGATAGACATTATGGAAAATGGCTCCCTCATCTACAAGAAAAATAACCAAATAAATAATCAGCACATAATAAATAGTTGACTTCTAAGCAAAAAATCTGGCATACCTCATAATACTGTTCCTCTCTTAGAGGTTCCAAAACCAACTCCTGTAGAACTTTCCTATTTTCAGTCAACGCTGCCTGGATTTTACCAGGATTCCTAGCACTGATATCAACACGAACCTGAAGAAATTACAAAGAATTTGCTCATGTTTTTTGTCATACCAAATTGAATATTTAATAGCAAGATGATCTTACAGGAGAAAATAAATAACCCATTGCAGCCACCTCAATCAGATGAGTACCAGCAGGGACATTGCAGCTTAAGCATGGAGTTCAAGAAACAATCGCTATTACAGGACATTGCAGCTTAAGCATGGAGTTCAAGAAACAACAAATCGCTATTACTAAAATTTTCATTTAAGAAAATAAATAAAATAAAATCCATCAAATGGATTATTTCCAAATTATCTACATTCCAATATTTGAAATGTAATTTTTTGTGATGAAATGCCGCCAAACTTTCCATTTTTTTTATATCCATCATGCCAGGTACATGGATTCCAAAACAGCTGATTGTTTAAGAATTTCTTATTGAATTCTCTGGATCTAGTAGTGATGAAACATGAGTAGGTGGGGGGGAGAAGATATGATTGTTGTTTTTCAAGATTTATTATAACAGGATAGTAAAACCCCGAATCAGAACAAGAAAAAAATAAGGTGTTAGAAAAAGACTGAGGAATTCTACTAATATTGCCAGATTCATGAAACATTATGGTCAATTTAATGGGAAATGAATAAATTAAGAAATAAAGTGACTAGGATACAATGAGAAGTAACCATCTGCTCTAACAAAAGTAGTAGTCCGACCACCATTAAGTATGACTTTGATGTTAGATAGTTTTGAGGATTGTCCAAAAACATTTGACCCAATACCTGTAAGAGAATTTGTTCAGACAAAGTATTAGAACAAACTCAAATATACAAGACCAAAACAGTACCAGAATAACATGAAAAATTATATTAAACAAAGATCTCTTTTCCATCGAAGGCAAGGATACAAAGAGTTGGTAACTAACGTAAATAAAAAAGAGTTGGCAAAATTCATGTATCTGAGCTTTGATCGTATCCATTTCTTAAGTTCCAATCTCACAAAGGAAAAAACTATGAATATATAATCACCAGAAACAAATGACACTAGTCCAAAATACCACATTCCTAATTATTTTCTCAAGCATAAAAGATCATTATAATCCAAAAAATCAGCCAGGCACCAAATTTATCACTCTAACATGAAGAACACAAATGAATCTGAAGGACAGAAGCGTAGATCTAAACTCTGTAGTATTAGTTCATGGATAAGTGACGAAATCTTCAGCATAGATTAAAAAAGTAAACAATACAGTTTAAAACTACGACAAATTTCTGCAGTCAGCAACTCTGGATTTAATCATGTGGTTGTACATTAGACCAACGAGAAACCCTGGCAGCCACAGTTATAGCGAATAACAGAAGAACTCCATAATTGATGGCAGCAATCTTCCTAATCAGGGTTTTCAGTATCAATTGATTAGTTTAATGAGTAGATTTATTTCTAATATAATCGCACAGTGGCGTCATTTATTTTCGATATTTTTTGAGACATCATCATCATTTTTATTCATTAGAGTTAACCCAACAATTTAAAGTTGGCTTTATGAATACTAGTTGAGTGTTGCCTAAGGTGTCAAATGTACTAGCACAACATATTTGTACATCTTCCCATGTTACCTCTAGTCTACTCTTATTCTTCCTATTCTAACGAATTTTACCTAAATGTCTTTTTGATCAACATATACACTTCATTGTATAAGCTCAAACCATCTGAGACTATTTCCACCACCTAATCTTTAATGTATGCTACTCCCGTCTAATTTCTCCAATCATCCAGCTTAACATTCATGTTTGTCTTCAAATTATGTAATCAAATGATTAAAAGAACCACCAGAGGTTCTTTAATTATTTAGATGGTAAACTATGATTAATATCCCTATTAAATCATTCAAAAATCAATTATAGAAGGGAAATTTCTCTTAGTTGCTCCAAGAATAAGCTCATCCCTTGTACTCTTTGTGCAGTTGTTGATATCACAGTAATTGGTTCATACAAGTCATCTTTACAACCTTCTCTTTACTAGCATAGCTCTATAATTCTACATTATCCAACCCCTCCTCCCCACTTCCATGCCATTAAAGTTCACCCTTAAAGATCTCAGTATGACTATTTTACACTTCCCAACCACTACAATCTATTGAAGTAACCTCCATTGTTTACATTCTTTTGCATCAAAGAAAATTCTCAACTCTTTCCTAACTTCTATTTCAAACAACATAAATAATACAACCATTGAAGTCCCATCATTTTTCTACTTTCAGTAAAAATTCATACGATTAGCCACCAAGTCTATCCCTCTATTGTTGCCACCCTGTTGACCGAAAAAGTTCAAAAATTATCAATTTATGCTTCTAAAGTACTCTACAAAAAACTACTCAATGCTTTCGAATAAACATGTTGACATTCAGACAAGCTCACTTTGTGACATGACTGAATGCTTCAAAGATTACTGAGAACGATGGACGACAATTAAAGCATTGCGTAAACCAAGGTCAAAATATATCGCATCGAGAAAAATCAACTATCACCTCTTTCATAAAACAAGCATAACTGACACGTCTGAAGCATTAAAATTATCTGAAGATGGGCCTCTGAATAGATTCGACAAATCATAATGAAGGCGGCGAATGTCACCACACAAAATGAACACGAACTATTTTGATCCTCATCAAAATAATTCAATCATCGTCTGTCTGCAAAACAAACTATACATGCATAACTAAATTATAAAATACATCTAAAATGGATACCCATATTGCTTGGGTTTCTGTACAAACGCAAAACACAAAATTTACCTGCATGGAGGGCCAATGACACACTTTGAAGCACATGAAAACAATGGATTTTGCGAGAAAATGCATGTGAGAAAATAAAAAGGGAGAAATCAAATTAGATCAAGTAAAAGTAAGTTTGATTTGTTTATTATTCAATAATTATAAACGCATATGTAAAGTAAAATCAAAAGCAGTATTAATCATTGAAGCTCAAATGAATTTGATTAAAATAAATTCAATATATATATATATATATATATATATTCAAATACAAATCCCAAATCGTCCTCTTGGCCGCTTCATACACTATAACCCGTTTCGTCCACAACCTCTCTTTAAAAATAGAAAAGAAAAAATGAAATAACTTAATGCTATCAAACCTCACTGATCTCTCAATTCACAAACAATCTCTCCCTCATGCTTCCCACTACTCTTAAGCGCAACTCATGAGATCCTAATCCTGCCTCTCAACTCCCGCATGCCAACCTTCTTCTTACTCTACGTACACTACTCATCTCTCTCCCTCGCATATCTCTCCCACCACCATAGAAACACACATACCTCAAACTCGCACATCTACTCCCCTCCGCCACCTCCCATAAAACCAACCCCCCCTTTACCACCATACCTACTTCGACCAGCCGAAGCCGAATACTTTGAACGCAACGCATTACCCTATCCCACACTCCTCACTCTCGTTCTCTTTGGGACACATGATGCTAAGAATTTGCATCTGCCATCCACGCACAAAACCCTTCAACCCAAGAACCTCATCCAACACTTTCGTCATCAAGCCCAACTCTCTACCTAGCCATGTCTCCACCTATTGATCCCCATGACATCAACATCTAAATCCCATAGTCCCCTTCTCCCTGCATCGAAATCCACATACCACACAAGAACCCTAGTTCGAGCCTTATGCAACACTCAAAAATCACATGCTCCCATTATCCCTTCATTGCTACTCCTTGTCTATCCCTTTATTTGTATCAAAACAATGAGCAAAGGATATTTTGTCGTCCCATCCCTCTTATAATATCTAATTGAGGGAAAAATAGTATCTCCAATCTTTCTCTCCATTATTTTTAACTCATCTTTTCACTCATCTCCTTTATCTCTAAGCATAGGAGGAAAAAACTATTTCTCCGTCTGTTGAGGGAAAAATAGTATCTCCAATCTTTCTCTCCAATATTTTTAACACATCTTTTCACTCATCTCCTTTATCTCAAAGCATAGGAGGAAAAAACTATTTCTCCGTCTACTCGAGAGCCCGTCACACTCTCTAACTCCCTTTCTCACTCTTTCACTAAATATATTTATATAATAATATTATATATAATACACTATATATATGTATATATATATACACCTAAACTTCAATTTCTAACCATGCGACTCATTACCTGTGCATGAAAATATTAAAATAGTGGTATTTTTAATATACTATGAATAATTTAGGTGGTATAAAAATAAACAATTAAATTTAGGTGTTGGATATGCAAAAACATAATAATCGTGTGGGTTTGTATGTAAATGCCTCAATAAATAAATAAGTTCATTCGAACAACATAGCTAGGGCTGTCAAAAAAGCCCGTTGTTCACGAACAGTTCGTGTTCGACTCGTTCGAAAGGAAACGAGACGAACGTAAATAAATTTTTTTCGTTTGGTTAGTTAAATGAATCAAACACAAACAGTGATGTCTTCGTTCTTGTTTGAATTGTTATTGTTCGAAAATATAAAATAATTTAAAATAATTATGTATAAAAAATTTATGATATTTTGAAAAATTAAATTTTATAAATTATAATATATAATAAATTAATAATAATAATATATTAATATATTATATTAGTAATATACTAA
>NW_018253723.1:34657-35956 GCF_001263595.1 Phalaenopsis equestris | reverse complement strand
GTGTGGTCAACAGATTGTTGGGCATGTAGGAGAGAATGAGCCCCGAGCTCCTGAGTAGCAGTAATAACATTCTGATTCTGAAGAGATGGTAAGCATGTCTCTTCAACACCTGAAGCATCCTGGGGATGTGGAGCTTCAATACTATCCTGATTGTCGGGTCCAAGTAAACCATCTGCCAATATATCAGTCGAAAGAACAGAGAGAGTATTGTCTCCGGTAGTGGGAGGCGGAGGTGGCATTGCGTCAATCGGTGTTTCAATAGTTTGTGGAATGCACTCAGGGGCAAAGGAGGGACTGGTATGAGGTGGGGCAGATCCAAAAGCGTTTTTTACTTGAAGGTTTTAAGTTTGGATGCAACTGATAACATTGAGAAGGAGAATGTCCAAACATACGACAGTGAGTACAATAAAGTGGTATCTGTTCAAGTTCTGCTTGCTGCCAAAAACCCTGATATGGTGTGCAAATCCATATTTCTTCCGAAAAAGGTAAAGTAATATCCCTTTCTATCAAAATTCTGGCTTCTGAAGGTCGAGTTAGATTCACTGTAGTCGTATCAGTTTTGAGGGGTTTACCTTATACCATCGCTAAAGCGAAGAGAAGCTCTTGATCAAAAAGGTAGATCTTCAGACCTGGGAAGCGCAGTCAAACTGGAATGGTAGGAGGTTCAGTATGAGGGTCAAAATCCACCGTCCATTTTAAAACTTTCATCACCTGATTTCCTATTCGAAGAAGTCTTCTCGCAAACAAATGGATGTAGTCTTCATCATTTGATAATTGAATCAGAATGTGGCGACCATCTAATTTACCGATCTTCCAACCCCCTTTCAACTTCATTTCTCAAAGTCCTTTCGAATTAGTTCAAGTTTAGAGTTTCCATAAAAAAACTTACCTACTAAGAACAGTCGGCAGGACGCAGCTAGGGTGGAGATTTCTGCCTCAGTGAGAAAAATTACAGGTTTGCCGTTTTTAGTGGAAGCTTTTTTGAGAAATCCAATTTCAATGCCAAGGGCAAAATTTTCATGGTATCGTTGGGGAAACATATTGGAAAGAGGGTCGGAGACGGGATTATCACTAGCGAGGGCAGCGGCGTAGGAACTGGAACGCCCTGATGCCATTTCTATCGATCGGCACAGACGCAGTCGATCGGCACGCCGCAGTTTCTATCGATCGGCACAGACAAGCCCTGTGTTGCTGGCACGAAGGAACGTCGCAGAGAAGACGAGCGCAGGGAGCTAGCGAGCGTCAGTGGGCGACGCAGAGGGCGCGGCTTCTCTGAAGCACTCGAAGCCGACCAAGAAA
>NW_018253723.1:18239-34409 GCF_001263595.1 Phalaenopsis equestris | reverse complement strand
TATATATTAGAGAAAGAAAAACAAAAAAGATGAAAATGAAGAGGTATATATCACTGTCTCAAAAATTGTGCAGGATTGTCATTTTATTGGCTCGATGATGTCGATTGTCTCATAAGTAGAATTCAAATCAGCAACTAAAAAACCCCCAAAATCTTGCCTATAGCAAGTTTGATGCGATTGGTGAAACTTTGTACATGTTTTTCGTAATGTGGTGTGGCAAAACTGATAGATGACCATTGCGACGAAAGTGGTAACCCTCTATGCATTTTTCATAGATGGTGGGGACACCCATAAAAGTACAAGAGCTCGTTATTTCAATGCAGCTGGAATATTCATCTAATCTTTCTTACAAGTGCACCATACATGCTTTTCATAGCGTACTGGGGATGAAGGTAAGATCATGATGTTTATTTACCCATACAAACTTTTCATGATGCAATCAGTAGACCTAGCTTTCCCGATGCACCCCCCAAGATATAGACAGCGTCATAAGGATGGCAGATTTTTGACTCACAAGAGACCAACATATACGTAAGTAGAACCTAAAAAGAACCTAAACAAGACCCCTACAAAATTGAACAAATTAAAAAAGTAACACATAAATAAGTAAAATGTTGTGCAGGCTGAATATAAATTTAACATAGAATGAAATCTGCCTCAAGAAATGTGCACACATTTTTTTCCTCTACAAAAAAATTCTCTTTTTAAAGCTTAATTGAAAACTATTAATTCATGCATGCGCCGTAAGATCTAAGTCTCACATTAGTCATCTTGCCTATAAGACTCACCTTAGTCAATCCCATCCTCCTGATAAGCACAGAAGTAGACAAGGCCTATAAGACTCACCTTAGTCAATCCCATCCTCCTCATAAGCACAGAAGTAGACAAGACTAACCTCTCATTTGGTAAGTCCAGTTCTTCTCCTTACAAAGACCATAGTTGATAAAAATGATATTTTAATAATATTCAAGTAATAAATTTTAACTAAATTATAAATGTTAATATTTCAGATAAATACTCTGATGATTTTTGTGTTAGAAAAGATTCTAATCAAGCTCTCAAGTTAGAAGTGCAATGATTCTAAATACCCCAATAATAGTCGTGCTGAATACAAGTCTCGAGCGAAAGAGTTTTTTTTCAGAATTAAACTCTTTTATAATTTAAAATACTTACATGAAGTTCAATCATTTAAAGCTAAAAAGCAAATGCCATCCACCCTCTGCACCGATCTGTTAAGGATGGAAAAATTAAGATTAACTAAAGCTCAAATGTCATATCAAATATACCATTACATTCATGCATAAAATAATCTTATTACAATCAAGACGTGAACAGAGTCCTCTATTTCTGTGATTTACCTAGATAGTTTTATAAGTATAGTAATTACAACTAAAACCATCTAACATAGTAGTTTGATTAACTAGCTCCACTATATTATAATCATAATTGTAGACCTTATGCTCTCCAGTTGAATTGTTTATTTTAGCAATGATTCATAAGATATATATGATTGGGCACAAGAATTCTATGTTAAGTAAACTCAACTTGAATTTATCCCCTTGGACAAATTTGTATCCCAAGCCTACAAAATCTTCTTAAAAAAAACAACCCATAGTTGTTGTCAATGATTCATTTGTTAGTTGGGTCAACCACCTTCTTTAATTAAGTAGACTATGAAACATGACAATTGAGGATGATGAAACCATAAGATTTTGATCGAGTTCATCATCTTTCCCCCACAATCCGCTCTAAAGCTAATAGAGATGAATTCGTAGACCTCATGTTCTCCAGTTGATTTGTTTATTTCAGAAATGATTCAAAAAATATATATGATAGAGAACAATAATTCTATGTTAAGTAAACTCAACTTGAACTTATCCCCTTAGACGAATATCTATCCCAAGCCTACAAAATCTTCTTAAACGAAATAACTCATGGCTGTTGTCAATGATTCATTTGTTAGTTGGGTCAACCACCTTCTATGATTAAGTAGACTATGAAATATGACAGCTTAAGATGGTGAAACCATAAGATCATGATCGGGTTTAGCATCACTCCCACCACAATCTGCTCTAAAGCTAATAGAGATAATTTTTTCAACCTAAAATCCAAAGTCTGCTACTACTATATCCTGAGCACTTGGTGCTCTAATGACTAGCATTAATCAAATGTACTCTCCCATGATCGGAGAAGTAATTAATCATATGAGCTTATAACTATGAAAAACCTCGGTCCTCAAATCTAAAGACCTCGCAAATGAGTTAAAAATCTTAGGGAATGGCTTATCTGCAATCTCATCTTTCTTTTACAAATTTTACAAGATCACTCTTAAAAGTCCCTCGTTATCATCAAGTAAGGTCAAGGCTCGAATTTTAAGATCCCACAAAACTAGACGCCAACAAAAAAAAGACTAAAAAAAAACACTAAATATCACCTATATTTAAACCAGTTAATAAAATTCACCAAATCATTTAAACCTAATGAAAACTAGAGAAAAGGTTAAAAAGTTGTTGATCGGTCGAAATGAACCATCTTAACTAGTGAAATGAATCACTACTGAACTAGTTTACTTTATAAAGCCATTGTTCCCTCCTAATCAAAGAACCAATCCTCCCTTATTTAGTATCTTTATGTATCATTTGTGAGACTCTATTACTCATACTACCTTGTGGTCAATTTTTGTTCTGAGGTTGTTTCTAATCCTCCTTCGTGATCGATCTATCTCAAAAGTGATGGAAATCCAAAAATTTATACTCATAAGAAACATTGGGATGCGAGCATTGGGATGATTATAGTCAAAGTTTGAAACTTTTCTTATTTTCAATTTTTAAGGTTGTTTTTGAATGTAACATACTTATGATGTTGGTGTCAATGAGAACATTTCAGTTTGATTATCTTAGTATGTTTGATTTAATGTTATATGTTATTTTGATTCAGCCCTTATAATCCTTAGTTCAACTAATTTTATTCCTTGTTTCATCAGATGTCTAGTTTAGAAAGCCAAAGTTCTGGAAGCTTTTGATTAGGAAAGCGATGTCAGTGAGTCGATCTTACAACCGATATTCAATTTCAGCTTTCCTTCTTTACCATTAGCTCAGAGTCTAAGGTTTCACTGGCAATTTCATTTTTCGATTGGTAATCTTTGTTTCATGTGTTAGATTTGTCTTATGGATGTTGTTTAAGTGGATTATTAAAAATTCGTTATAAAGTGAAATTTCTAAAATAACTAGTATTTGACTATTCTTCAATGTACTTTATTGCACTAACATGTAGTCAATACCTTAAATTCATTTTTTTTCATTCTCTTTTTGAATTCACATCCAGCATTTTACTAGATAAATCTTAGCATCATGTTCTTAAAACAAATCTAAATATGATATCATATCAAATATTCATGGTAAAATCAAAGTATCTTATGCATTATTTTGACAAACGTATTTGTGATGATTCATAAATTATTTTGCTTGAAGCAGAAAAATTATTTCTATATTTATTAGATGAATATCAAATGTCCAATTTCTCAAAGCTTAATTTTTTTAAACCAAATTCGATGGAAATCTCCAAGTTTATACTAATTGAAAATGAACGTGATGAGGGTTGGGATGACCACAATGCATTTTTAGTTTTGATGTAGTTAAAGTTTGTCACATTTTCTATTAACTTAAAATTTTGTGTAACATGCTTATGATGTTGGCACTTCTGAAAACAAGATATGCCCTAACATGTTATGATTACCTTGGTGAGATTGGCATACGCCTACAAGTGCTTATGAGTCAGCCAATGAATTCCCTAGTTTAGTTGCTTTTTTTCCTTGCGCCAACACATATTTAGAACATGTGCTGTCAAGCCTTTGATTAGAAGAGCATTATTATAAATTCTAAAAGTATAATAGCTGAAGTTGGTCCTTTAGCCCATGTTCGATTGTTGCTTCCTTATTTACTTATAGCTTGAAGTCGAGTGTCTTCTACTAGGAGAATTGGTGTGCTTGTTATTATTCCATGTGTCATATTTGTCTTCTAGCTATTATTTGATCTATTACTATGGTAGCTTTAATTGGCTATTAGAATTTCTGTAATATCCGTATAAAATAAATAAATAAATATCTAATAGATGGGTCGGTTCGAAAAACCATCTCGACAGCTTTGTTTCAAGGAAACGAGCGTCTCACCCAAGCGGACTATCGAGCCAGGCAAAGGAACGAGAGAGACACAGGGAGAGGGAGAGGGAGAGGGAGAGGGAGAAGCTGAGAACTGGAAACCATCTCCTAAGAGCGAATAATATCGTGAGAATGAAGAAGTGGAAAGAACTTCCAAGCGGACGCAGTACGAGAGAAGAAAGCATCGTGCCCTAGAAAATCGAAGAAGGAAGAAGAAAAATGAAGAATGAAAGTCTCATGCTTCTCATACCAGAAATTTGACGACACTCTGGAAGTTGGTGTTGTGTGTAGGAATGTCATGCGTGAAGGAGGCGCGTCGACAACATGGCATGCAGGAGACGCGTAGGGCAGCTATTCTTACAGAAGGAAGAAATTGTCAGCTCGTGCGCTCACATAAAGAAGAGGTAGCACACTCCTTAGGTTTTCACGTGCAAGCGCTTGTTGTAGAATGGGCAAGCCACATGCGAGATAGGGGTGGACTAAAGCTTTTGAGGTTAGGGTTTAATTTTAAGTTATGAATTTAGCATCTTTAAAATTAAATGTATCAAGTATTTATTTATAATGCAATGTCAGAAGTATAAACAAAAGAATAGCGCCCGAACCAAGCAAATTATGGAAGAAGGAGGAGCCTTGCATGTGGTAAGGTAAACCGAGCCTATAAGATAATGTTATGGTCATTTAAATTTGATTTCTTCTATAAAACTTAAATTATACTTAAATATTATTTTCAGGAAATGTTAATATGGAGTAATGTTGATTGATGTTAGAAATCAGAGGTGGAACAACATTCAGATTGAAAAATAAGAAGAAATAGCAACATTAATCAGTTCAGATTTTATATTTAAGTTTATAGTAGTGACTTTAAATGAGGATGTTAAAAATGAATAGTAATTTAAGAATATCTCAAAATAGGTAATAATAAATTATTTAAGTAATCAAAATCACTTAAAGGCCTATTAGGGATAGCTGTAGTTGTTTGAAAATATGTTGCCCTGCAGCTGTGGGAGAAATTTGTTGAGAGGAAACTGTTGAAGGAAAGTTGTCTGTTTGTTTTGTACATTTATGTGATAGCTGTGCTGCAATTACTTAAGAAAAAAAGATATTTTTGCCCCTGTATTGTTGTGTTGTTTTTAAAAAAACCATTCCACGTTGGATAAATCATACATGAAAACATAAGTTACATTTTGAATCCCTAAAAACTCATAAGTTTGAATATTACATGTAGAATAGACATGTCACTTAACAGTGAGTAATATTGCAATCAAAATAAAAAAAAAAAAATTGAAACAACAGCTAACATTTCAAAATTTAACTATTGAGATGCAAACTCATAAGTTTGAATATTACATGTAGAATAGACATCTCACTTAACAGTGAGTAACATTGCAATCAAAATAAAAAGAAAAAAAATTGAAACAACAACTAACATTTCAAAATTTAACTATTGAGATGCAAACGATCAATCATACAAATAACATTTCTCTAAATATGTTCTCCATGTCTAAATATTACATAATGTGAAATCATCAAGCTAATCAACCCACCCAAAAAGGTCACAGTCCTCTGCATCAGATAATAACTTGAGATACCCTCTATGTAACGGATATTCAACATCAACCAAATAATATTTCCCTATTAAACATCTAACCAATAGCATTGTCAAAAAATCATATAATTTATTTACTTTAGCAAACTTGGAGGTGATTTACGAAAATTGTATGTACTTTGCATAGCAAATTTGAATATACGACTATCATATGTGATACCTTCTCATCCAACTATTACAAAAGTAAAACACATGTTCAAATCATATACAGCCATAACATTCTGTGTTGGTGAATACAAAATCCAATATATATGTAGTTTTTTCATTATAATTGTTCATCTACGTGTGTTTCATCAATTGTTCAAATACAACTCTAAATGATTTAAAAAACATATTATAGTTACTCTTAAAGTAAATTTAGAAAAAGATGAAAACAAAAATCTATCTTAAAGTATAGCATGTAGCGTTGATCTTATGAAATCTCTATAGAAGTATTTTGGAATGTTGTGTTTTCAGGTCAGATAACTTTTAAAAATAAGCTGACCAAAGCATTTAAATTGATTGAAAATATCTACTTATAGACTCGTTTTATGATAAAATATAGAGATTTATAGTTAACACCTCTCTTAAAGTTATCCTAGAGGAGCCATGAAGACCATAATTTTAGTATTCTTCCAATAGATCAAGAAATATTGATTCAGGTTAAATCTTGTTGGAAGACCCCCAACTCATTCGTCGCCAATGCAAGTGGATGTCATGCAAGAAGTGTGAGCAATATATGAGTTGTAATACTCATGTTACGCATAATGAAGTTGTAATTATTCTTCTACATCCTTCTCCATCAATATTATTCGTTGTTGTTATTCTAAAACAAGACACAGTTAAAAGAAATCAAGCACAATAAATAAATCTGAAATTGAAGAAATAAAAATAATGAATTATATATTAGTATATAAAAAAGCAACAAATTGATACATCTTAAAACATATAATCGTAAATAAAAAAGCAAACATCACTAACACATGATAGCGTTGATAACATTCAAGCATCACGATTGTCATAAAAGAAAAATAAATAGCTAACCCTAAGCTTAGGTGTCAATGACATACAGAATTCTCAACTTCATTGAAAAGAAATACAAAAACATCTTCATAAATGTTTGCATTTTATTCCAATATTTTCAGAACTTGTTGAATAGAAGTTGCAATTGATATGTTAGACTCATTAGTGCATACAACTAATTGCATAACCTGACTTCATAAGAACACCGCGTCATCTTTTTTTTCTTGTTCTCATTCCTAGGTCGTTTTGATTGGCTCGATCCAACTTCTTTTATGATAAGATTAGACCCTTCAATTGAGTTATCTATTTGCTCAGAATCTACATGCTCAATTATATTAATGTGCACACTCACTCGACTTCCGTGCATGATCACTAGAGGCCATGACTCCACTAAAAATTAGGTCAATTTTATCTTCAAACTCAGAGTCAATGCCACTAAATTTGAACTTCTTCACATTTGGTATGACCTACAATAAATTAATATTTCATATGGTGATATAAATGAATTGAATAAAAAGTTTTGAAATCTGTTGGACATTTGATAATTTTTTACTTTCAATCACTCTGCCCACCATTTTTTTGAAGCATCAATGGTTTGTTTTATAGGGCCCCAACCCAAATCTATTGCTCTTTGCTTTAACTCTTTCCATAATTTTCACTCTTTTAATTGATCCCATTTATTCTTCATTTACAACCTATCATAATCTCTTCCAGTTTTCTCTTTAAAATTTTTAATAATGTTATGACATCCTTCTTTTTAAAAATAGATTGTCGACTTATTTCAAAGTTCGACCTTCTACAGGTAGAGATCACAAAGATTAACATCACATCTCTCCCATATAGCAGACGATCCACTTTTTTTTTTCTTACTCACCACAACCACTAGTTACGAAAATAAATAATCAATATAAACCTTTACAAACAAAAAGAAATACTCATTTCAATAAAAAATTTTACTTCACTAGGCCAAATCAAATATGCTTAGACAACTTCAAAATTGACAGATATAACACTAGAGTGTTAAAAAATATCAAGCCCTACTACTTCAAATTATTCTATTAAAATACAAGATGAGAAATTATTAGGAACTAGAATAAACAACATATAATGATAAAACATATTCACAATATAATGTGTTAATAAAGATGAAGCGGCCATCTTTTTAGACAAATGCATGTGAATATGTCATTTGTGCATCTCATATTCATCAACAATCAGCTCAAATAAAAAACTTCAAAATATCACCAAAAGAGGATAGCCAGTAGCCACACAATCCACCAGGACATTTAGAATCCAAAATAATCAGCTCAAATAACTATAACAACCTTAAGACATGAATAATTAAAATATAAGCAATCTCAAAGAAAACTCCAACAAAGATATTACACAAGGCTCAACAACAATAAATATGTAGATCCCCTAATTCGAGGAGCATCCTCCAATACATAACCAATTTCAACTTCAATTATAAGCCTTAGCCAAGGGTATGACATATTAACAAGTTCAAGAAAGGATCAAGACTTGAATCTTTACCATATAACATACATCAAGCAAGAATAACAAAATTGACAGGAAGAAAGTAATATCACTGCCAAAAAGACATTTTCATCACCAAGGGGATAACAAGATAGCAACAACACTTCAAAAAGAACGTACTTTCAATTTTCAGATCATAGCGAAAGCAGCAAACAACAAGCAAAATTTTGATATATTTTATAAAATACGATCTTAGCATTTATTTGATAACCTCAAAATACTAGACAAAAACATTCACTACAGGGAAACTCAGCCTTAATAAGTGTCACAACCTTGCACTGCAGGCACATTTCTATAGCCAGAACAAAGGTCGTAAACTAGTGTTAAATAATGCTTCCAAAATTCCTCCAATTCAAATTTACAAAGTATGAAGTGCACCCACAATTTTCTTCAAAGATAAAGGAAAGTCAAAATTATCAAAGTTATTGACTAAAAAAAGAAATTAAAAACCAACAAGCATAAAACACTAACTGCATACTGCATTGCTTTCATTATTTTCAAACTATATTGACACTCGTTTTCTCTATTAATATGAAATATTTTTCAGTTGACCAGAGCATTCTCCATTAATATGAGAAAATGTTCTTCCATTTACGTGTAATTATATTGATACTCGCAACCAACATCATGTCATTCAGGCATCTCATAAAATTAATAAAGCCTTATCCCAATACTGCATATTGAATTGCATTAATTATTTTGAACTATAATAGTGCTTCAATTTCATTCAAAATTTTCACAAGGCTATGTATATGAATTAACTATACAAAAATGCTAACTTGAAAGTTCAATCATTCAGACAACCGAGAATGTGATTTAGCAATTCTAGAAAATAACTCAATTTGTAAACACAAGTAGAAGTGGCAAAGCATCATTCATTGGCATGAGTAAAATCATAAGAGAATAACCAAACCAAAAAACAAGATAAACAACAAAAATCCTCAACCAAGATCTCTCGAATGGAAATGAGTGCATATTGCAAGACGATAACCCGAACGGGCCGAGGGAAGAGAAAGAAGGCAAGAATGGTTAAAAAATTGCCAAATTGGACCCAAAAAAGAAGATGGAAGAAGAATGAAAGAGGATTATCTTGCGGGCTCAAGGCTACTCTTGATGATGCAAAGTAAGGCTGCCCTTTCCCCCCATCCGCTTATTCACGTCGAAAGGATAGGCGCATAATTTCACACATGACCAACTGCGAGCCGTAGGGATAATTTAGTGGCCGCTTTTCGGCTTTTTAGCCGCATCTTATTCACAAACACACTTAAAATAAGTGAACCAAACGCGATTAATCGATTTTGTCGCATTTTTCGAGCTACGACACAATGGAAACGCTGTCCTAAAAAGGCCCAAAGAGCAATATTTCTATTAAATAGCGAAATTAATTTAAAATTTAAAAAAAAAATTAACAAGAAATGTTACATTTTAGAGTAGGTATTTTATTAAAGAAAAGTTGATAGAGCATAAATAAAAGAAAATCTTACGAGCTTAAGGTGAGTAACTATAATTCTAAATTTTAGAAGTTGTCATTATTTCTAAATATAGGCTTGATTACATTTATGCTTTATTCTAGTGAGATTTATATTAAACATTGATTATTGCATGAAATACAAATTCTAGTAAATATGCATATATTAGATTATTACATGATTTTTAAATTCACGTAAAGATGCATATAACATATTATTACATGACGTTTAGAAATAATGTTAACAATCCTGCATAAACAATTGAATAATTTATTTATCAATTTATTAGACTATTGCATGCCATTTTGAATCTAATAAACGTGCATTTGTTCATGAGTAGATACATGAAAAATGTCACATAATGAAATAATGCACGTCATGACAAGTGAAATAAGTATATATACAAATATTTGTATGTGCATATTAAGAGGAGTTCAACCCCTTATGGTACTAATTAGGGAAGTCAATGTACTCGCGCGCAGATTTTTTCATATTATCTCAGACAATTGTGAAATTTCGCTAAACATTGTGCTGATGGGAGAGTACCGATCAGGGACGAGTAGACACCATACTACCTCTGACAATTATGAAATTTATATCATTAATCGTTGCACTGAAGAGAGAATATCAA
The DNA here is from genome assembly GCF_001263595.1 of Phalaenopsis equestris. NCBI lineage: Eukaryota > Viridiplantae > Streptophyta > Magnoliopsida > Asparagales > Orchidaceae > Phalaenopsis > Phalaenopsis equestris. The sequence continues at coordinate 24,009 of NW_018253723.1, read as the reverse complement.
CCATGGGTGAGTAGATAAATTTTCACTTCAGAAAATGATATAATTTAGATCATGAACTACTATGTCGAGGAAATAATATCGAGCAAGGGTGTATTAGGTTATGTTGAACGGAGCTCTTGAGACATATATGAAAGATAAATGAATGAAATAAAAATAAAATTAAATATTAAACCTAGAAAAATAAAGTTAAATTAATGCAAGCAGAGTTTTAGATTTTTTCCGGTGAGCAAACGTCAAGAATACATGCATTAGATTATTATATGAATTTCCATAATGAAATATGAAAAATTAATATAAATATCATCTTCTTTTGGGTTATGGTAGCTTAAAAAATATGATTATTCCACTGGGTTATCTTAGATAACACATTATGTTGTTTTTATTTTTTTTTTTCAAGTTGATGTTTTGAATAGAGGATTAATACTAAAAGAGATAATGTGTATAGAATGCGAGATTAACAACCGAAAAGGCAAACATTTATTTGTTAATTAAATTACTTTTTTAGTGGCTCTTTCAATTAGTGTTTAGATATAAAGTTGTTAGTTATAAAATTAGACTAATATAAAATTTAAATTCACCAATCGACCGTCAGTTCCAAGCTTAATTAATTTCAAGTCCCAGACAGAATCATGACACTTTCCTAGTATAGTCTTATACATATTTGTTTCTTTTGGTAGATCTCGTGAATGCATTATAGTAGCCATGACTTGTAATTTTTGTCTAGGATGAAATGAAAACTTTTATTTTTGATAGAAACCAAGTTTATTAAAACTAATACTTATAGTTGTTATACAAAATCTTAGAGTATTGTGGGAAACTACTAATTTTGAGTTTTTTGGGTCGTAAATAAAACACTTGAAGCATGTATTATTGGATGAGCGAATTAATAAAATTCATCTTTCTTTTCAAAATTTGTGTCATGGTTGGATGGAAACGAATCCTTCAAATGTAGTGCAAATCTTGACAATATTTTATAAGAGAAGATTTTTTATGTGCATATGTGATGATTGAATCTTCTAATTGGATATTCCCATCCATGAACCTTTCATAAATATTGTGTGATTGGTGTAGCGTGAGTAAGTAAAATTTTTTTAAATTCCTATTTTCCTTTTTGTGCTGTGAAACCTTTGTGTGAATATAAACCATAAAGATTTCCTGAAAATTTATACGTTTTAACAGCTTCAAAATTATTATTTGGAGTGAATGACATGGTATTATAATTTCGCATGCTAGGAGACTAATATTTGCTTAACTTAAAAGTTTAGAAATTGCAAGTTGTGATGATTAAAGTATTCCTTATGCATCTCATCTTAGATTTGCAGTAGTGAGTCCTAAACCTTAAGAAGCTTTGCATCATTGATGTTAATAATGTTCACATTCAGAACATGGCCAACACTCGAATGAAACATATTGATTTTTTTTTTCTCATAAGATTATTTGCATAGAGCATGAATCTTCATGGCCTACCACAAGCCAAAAAATAGAACGAGAAATCCATATCGTATCGATGAAAAGAGCGTCCACAAGCACCATACTTTCATTGTAACTCCCTTTTGGAAGAATTCGTTTCTCAACATCTCCTTTCTCCATTCACACTTTCTCATTCAGCTTAGTACTATCCCACATTTAGTTTCACGAACATCATATTCAATTATTATTTTTTCCTATCCTACTTCTCAAGCTCATTGGTCAAGTTCCAAAGGTAATAACCTTTCTCTTAGAATTTCAACTCATTTACAACATTGTTGTCCATCTAAAAACTAATAACCATCCTATAGATTTTGGAATGTTTAGATTAATGTGACCGATAAGTCACCCTTAAGTAACTGAGGAAATCTAGTGTGCAAATTATGAATCTGGCATGTGATGAAATAGAGAGGGTACTTGATTAAACCTAAATTTTTATTTTAATGACGCATTTCTGAGCCAATCTCTAGTGCTCTGCAAAATTTCTCACGGTTGGGATGTATTATTCCCTTTCAATAGAATATTAGCTGGTTTAAACCTACACATCTGTATTACTTTCTTTTTTATTTCTTGATTTTTTTTATCTAAAAAACAGCCCAGGGAATACTAAATTCATTTAATTTGCAAGGCTAGTATAAATACCTCTTCTTGTTATTAGACGTGGTTATTGATGAATGAAATTTTCTATTTCTGCCTTAAAGAGTTTAGCCATCCCCACTCCATTTTGTCATGGTTGAATTTTATGAAGAAATGAACCTCCAATTCATTTGGTAATCCAAAATATTTGAGTTAACATTTATACCTTCCTAAAGTTCACTTTTCTGCAATACTCGGTCCCTCCAACTCTTCTGATAGGATCTTAAATTTTTCTTGTATTAAATTAACAAGAAAAATTAATTAGTTAAAAATTAGTGTTAATGAGTTTCTTTTGCATCTATATATACTCCAATTGAACTTATTGAGAAGGAATGAAAAAGATGATGTAAGTTTCTTCCAATATATATTTCTTTCTCTTATTCCTTCTACATTCCGAGCTTATGGAGTTCTTGGCAACCTCAAAGTATCATTCATCTATGTTTCTCTTCTTTTATTCTCTCACACACGACTTTTTGAGTTTAGAGTATCTTTGAATCCTCGTTTATCACGGTCTCAAAAATTAGGATTGTATTATTGGTGATAGTATTGAGAGGTATCATTCCCACAAGCATCTTCGCTCTACAAGATAGAGCACCATTCCAACCAATATTCTTTATTGCATCCAATTTCCACACTATTATCACATTTTCCAGCATACAACTTATATCAGATCTACTGCAATCCGCCATCTCACTATCTTCATCAAAGATCACTAGCTCTCATTGTACTCCAACTCATCTTTCAACGTGTATTACGCATCATCATCACCGAACACGCAAATCATTATCAAAAGATTACATCCATTTTTCTCGCAAACCTACTAGGATCGTCTCCGGATCTTCAAGATTTCACAGCCATGCACAATCTCTTCGTTGTTTCCATTCAATAATTGAATTCTAGCGCCATGATGCCAACCTCATAAATCACACCCTTCAATATCTCTACGATAGCTGCTCGACTCGACCTCAAGCCAATTCACTTAAAACCGCTCGTTCATATATGTATCCTTTCCATTTCTTACTCGGCCTTGAGGACAAGGGCATTTAGAAGAGATGGGTAACGATAAGACATTATAATATTTAGTTGTTGTATAAAGTTAAAAAAATTTAATTAGTTAAAAATTAGTTTTAGTGAGATTATTGTGCATCTACAAATACTCCACTTGGAGATATTGGAAAGGAATAAGAAGTATGAGGAAAGTTTATTGGGAAGGAATGATAAGGAGGTTAGTTTATTTCAATTTATCTTTTTTCTCTAATTATTGCCCCTTCTACTCAAATGAAGGCCTTTAGACTCCAACGTAGACCTCCATAATTCAATTTTTCCTAGGGATTTACTCTCGTCTTATCCACGAGAAGGATATCATTAGCAAAAGTACATCCCCCTGTAAATGGCCAGTGAGACCATCCATAACTAAAGTAAAAAGATACGGGCTTAAAGTCGAATCTTGATGTATTCCAATAGAAATAAGAAAATATTTGGTTAGTTGGTCAATCCTCCTTTAGTTTGAACACAAGTAACGACTCTAGTATAATTGATGTATTCCAATAGAAATAAGAAAATATTTGGTTAGTCCTCCTTTAGTTTGAACACAAGTAACGGCTCTAGTATAAATATCTTTAATTACTTCAATATAAGTCATATCAACACCTTTCATCTCAGGAATGCTCCAATGGACTTAATTACTTGAATATAAGTCATATCAACACCTTTCATCCCAGGAATGCTCCAATGGACATCTCTTGGAACCTTATCGTAAACTTTTTCTAAATCAATAAAAATCAAATGTAGATCCTTCTTATTATCTCTGAACTTCTTCATCAAACCTCTTAAAAAATGTATAGCTTCCATGGTAAACCTACCCGGACCTCTCAAAAAATGTATAGCTTCCATGGTAAACCTACCCGGCATAAAACCAAATTGATTGTGAGAAAACTCGGTAATACGTCTTAACTTATGTTCAATTACCCCTTCTACTCAACTAAAACTAAATACATGAAATGTAATTTTGGCAGTAGTAGCTCTAGTGATAGAAGTGTAACTTTGGGTGATCAAATTATTAAAAGGTGTGAACGATTTATATATCTCAGGTTGCTGTTCAAAGTGGCGGTGATATAGATGGGGATGTTAATAGTTGAATTCAAGTTGGTTGGTTGAAATGGAGGAATTCTTTGAGCCTTTCGTATGATAAAAAAGTACCACTTAGACTGAAAGGAACTTAGACTGAAAGGAAAAAGGAAAATTTTATAAGAGAGTGGTGAGACCTGCAATGCTCTATGGCGCTGAATATTGGCCTTAAAAAGAGAAGCATAATACTATGTTTAGTGTTGCCGAGATGAGAATGATTAGTTGGATGAGTGGCTCTACACTTAGAGACAAAATGCGAAATGAATATATCCCGGATACGGTTAGTGTAGCTCTAATGACGGACAAAATTAGAGAGAGTCGTCTTAAATGGTTTGGTCACATTAAACGTCGACCATCTGATGAACCAATTAGGAGTATAGATGTTTTAGATTCGACTTATGTTCAAAAATGCAGAGGTAGACCTAGGAAGGCTTGGGTTTATTGTATAAAAAATGATCTTAATTTATTTGAACTAAATGAAAGAAGCACCTCTATTTGTATTTCTCTTCTCCAATTCCCGCTTTCAATTTACCAGTACCCTCAATTTGCCATTTTCGCGATCTCAAAAATTGGGACTGTATCATCTCCAAGACAAAATCTACCCCAGAAGACCGAGGTATGACTCAATTTCTCCTTCCATACCACTGCAATCAGCTTTAGTATCACTCTACTGAATTCTGATTTTATTTTCTAAATACGCTTTTTGTGTTGATGATCGAAATCACCGCATCCATAACTGATTCCACAAAACACAAAAAATCTCATTTTAAAAACCCATCGTCTCCTTAAAGTACAAAGGAAACGATCCAGCATAGCTACCGCTAGATCCTAAACAAAATATCAATTGAAACAAAGAGAAACTAATGACTGACCATCGATCTTGATGCGGCCTGTGATGGTGTATCCATCCTGTGAACTGCAAAATTAAAGAGAATCCTTTAAAATAGCTCGATAAAAGAAAAGAAGAAATTTTAGGGCTTCGAAAATGGGAAATGGGAAAGGGAAGAAAATACCTAGACGGGGCAGCGAATGAGGAAGACAGAAGACCAACTAGAAGAAGGGCAACGATGGACTTGTCCATCGTGCAAACGGAAAACTTCCGCCGGAACTTAATGCGGGGCACTTGGTTTTTCGCTCTTTGGTTGTTTTTCGGGATTTATGTATCAAATTGGTCCCCACTATTTAAAGGGGCTGTTTATAACTTCAACTTTTTTTAAAGTGTCAAATAAATTTGAAATATTGAAAAGAATGTTAAAATAGTCTAAAATTAAAAAAATGAATAATTTGAGTTAAAAGTTAACGGAGTAGAAGGGGTATTTTAGAGTATTGATATCTTGTTTAACTATTTACATACATACCACAGACCATTATCTCCAATCTCCATCTACTTGATTGGGGATCGCATGATTTACACAACATGAGGTGAGAGCTATTTCATGGGTGTAGAGCACCGAGGACCGTCGAGCATAAGGCGTTGAATCTTTCTGTCTGAGTGGAGAAATTATTGCATATGGACACCGCATGCATCTCTGCATGCGGT
>NW_018253723.1:2435-12728 GCF_001263595.1 Phalaenopsis equestris | reverse complement strand
TGCAGACAAATCTAGACGCCCCAAGGAGTTTATATAGCTCCTTTTTGGACTTGGAAAGTCACATTTTGGCATTTCAAACTCTTAGAAACTCCAAGAACATTCAGAGGTTGTAGATAAGAGTAGGAGATGTAGATTTCTACCTTTCTTGGAGAGATTAGTGAGAGATTTTGAGTGATATGTGTAAGGAATTATATAAGCATTGAGTGGATTGGCAAGAGACTTTGTTGGAGGGAATTTCATCTTTCTTTCAGAGGAAAAAAACTAGATATTGTGTTCTTCGTTATCTTATAAATATTATAAACACTTTTTAGTAGATTTGCTTTAATTTAATGAAGTTTTCTATTGTGTTTTATCCATGCTCTATGATGTACTTTTCTTTTCTATTTTCTTTTGTTATGAAGTAGTGGCATGAGTAGGAAAATTTATTTTATGATAGAATAAATTAATTTCCATGTGATGAGTAATATCTCTTTTACTTCGTTGACATAACTTAAGTGGCAATAGTTTATGTTAAAATCTGTTGTAAGTGAAACTAAGATTGGGAGAGCGGAGATCTTGCAACTTGAGTGCACTCATATTATTCGGTTGGCTATGGTGAAATAGTTTAGGTGGCAATGCAACTTTTAAGGAAATATAATTCATGATCTATTTCTATGTGGAGTTTCTAGGTGAAAGTTAGTCGTGTAAAACTAATAGAATACCAAGCATAACTATACACTCAAAAGAGGGTAGGTAGACATATGTTCCTTGTTGGCATATAATTTATTACATAATTCTATCAATTCTTTTACTATTTATGCCATTATCTTCATTTTACTTTTCTTTTGCAATGAAATGAATACATGTTTAGGAATCTCGATTTGCTCATAAATTCTCTTATTTTATTAATATGATGGTATTTTCATTGGTTCTTAATTTTCTTTGTAAATTGATCATTTGTAATGTTAAAATTTATTGTGAAACATAATGACCTGGGAGGGCTATGATTTCACTCAACTAGTGGGTACCACACTAACCCTTTAGATGGAAGGGAGCCAAGTCCAAAGGGAAGTGCAAATAAATAGGAAGAAAAGTTCTGATGGGCATAAAATTAGTGCTTCTATAGTGACAGGCTAGAACCTTAACCAATTTGGTCTTTAGTTTGAAACTTAAGGCCTAGTTAGTCTTATAGAGAGAACACAACGGGTAATTTGGAATTAAGAGGCTAGAATCTACTCAATGTAAATATATCAATTAGCAACTTAACTTTAAATTACTTAATGTTCTTTATGCACTCAAGAGAGGGTAAAGAATAAGTATACTCTTATTTGTCACTGGCCATATTAAATTCTAAGAATTTCATTCTTACGCATTATCTAGCTCGTCTCATGTTAAAGGTAGTTTGTAACCTCTCAAAATTCTTCAAACCAATTTCTCTAGTTAGGTTTATCTTTAAACTTAGGTATGTATTTAGGATTAATTATTCAAAAAACACCCTTAATCGTCATTCCAAACTTAAACCTGATAATGATAGACTAGAATTAGCCTAAATGATTCTTACACCGCTTCTTTGTAGGATCGATACTTTGCTCTTAAAAGAAAACTCTCCACTACTTGAAATGATACATGCACTTGCGTAGTACTCCTAGTGTATAATCTATAAATTAAATTCTAAACTCTACAATTATATGCATAATTATAGATCAAATCAAGTATTTGGTGCCATCTCTGGAGTTTGAAATTGAAGTAATTACACATATATGTACGCGCACATTGTAGGGAGCATCAAATTTTTGTCAGCGCTACCGGGGAGGCTATGGTAAGAACTTTAGAAGAATTTTTAGTTTAATCTAGAAGACTTAGAATTGGAAATTATTGTATTATTATCTAGTGTGTTTAGTTATTATGAGTCTATTTATAAGAAAATTCAAAACACCAAAAATATTTTTAAGTGCTTGAAGTGCGGGATATCTGTTCTATTAATTAAGTCTTTAGATTTGAATGTATAGTTCAGAAGCTGCAGACCTTGAACGGTATGACTTAGAACTAGGGAGAACTTTTAGGAGGATTAGAAAACCCTCAAGGAGAAAAGTGGTGACCAAGTAAAATATTTATAACATTGCAATTTGTCAGGCTGATGACGTTAAACCAAATGCTTTATGGGAGGCAACCCATGGTTATCAGTGTTATTATGTTTGTGAGTAGTAATTTTTTGTAGTGTAAAGTGTTTGTTTTAATGTAGATTGATCAGTTTGATTGATGTCGGTGAATTTTTGGATTGTTGGTAGATTGATTCGATCTTTGTGTTTCATTGTGGATTGATCAGTTTAATTGATGTTGGTGGAAGTTCGGATTGTTTGTGAATTGATTTGATCTTCGTGTCTGTCATGAGGGAGGTGATTTCCTAAAATCTTATTATGGCTAAACTTATATATGTCCTCTTATAGTAGTTGGATTGACGAGTCCACTATGACTCAGATCTCAATCGGGTTTGAGTTTTACATAAGTCATATTGATTTTAGATAGTGATAGTTCCATCTCAATTTTGTTACTTCATTTATTTGACCTTGTTTTTTATCTGACCTTGTTTTTATTCGGTAGGGTCATGAACCTACTTGATGAGCAGCATGTGAATAATCTTACACTATCTTTATAAATTTCATAGCTGCATACTTAAAGGGATAAGGTGATGCCTGGGGTTGGTGCTTGAGAGCAAATCAAGTAACTCATTCTTCTTTCTTACATGAAACTCTAAAATTCTTAATACTTCAAAAATTCAATTTCCTTTACTTTAAATAGAAAATTAGAGCCTTACCTTTTCATACCAAATATCTTTAACTTTAGAATTGAACTTCATTATTAAAAACTTTTTTAAAAACTTTTACCTAAATTGTATCTAAGTTTACAATAATATTTAAAACATAAATATAGTCATTTAAAGTTAAATCTTAGCATCTCAAGTCATGTTAAATTAACTTTAAAATTTTGTTAATTGAGAACAAATAAAATTTAGTTTACTTCTTTTTAAAATAAATTTTTCTTTCCCCCAAACTTAAATTTTTAGGTAATTAAAAATGTTTAGTACAAAATTTTGTAGGTGAAAGAATGTAGGTGAAAGAAAATAGTAAATGCATAAAAACAAAAACTAACCTGTAGAAGATTTATGAATATGAAACTGTGCTCTGGTGTATTGCAGCTACTAACTTTAAAAATACAGGCTTTAAAGCATTAAATGAAACATACTACAAACAATCAAAATAACAAAAATAGAAATTGAAAATACTAAAAATGTAAAAAAAGTAAAAATCTACGGTTACTATTGTAATTTGGTCCACAACACAATATTAAAATGAAAATTCATCAGCATTTTCAAAACAAAACAAACTATAAAAAATCAAAATAACAATCAAAATAACAAACAAATACATTAAACTCCTAAAATATCAGTCTTCATCCCCTCCCTCATCATCATCATCATCTTCTTCTTCTTCATTATCATCATCATGATCTGGCGCATAAGGAGTGAAACTGGGACAAGTTGGAAATTCTACATTAATATCACCCCTTAGAAATATAACCATCCCCTCTTCATATGCTATATCATATTGAACTCTCCTCTGCTTATATTCATCATTATAAGCATTCCTTGCTTCAATTCCCTCAATCCTATTTTGCATATTTACAAGATCCATTTATTGAATTATAAACTGCTCCATAATATTCTCAAGTGAAGCAGAGCGAGAAGTAGATGACCCTGCAGTAGATGTTAAGGGTCTGTCACTACTTCCACTCCTGGACTCAGCAAATGATTCAAATCTTTGAACAATATCCTTCCCAACAAAATTTTATGGCTGCAGCTTTTCTTCATTTATGTGAGACTCTACGCCTGATTGTTCACATAAAGTGAAAATCAGGGCAGGGTATCCCAAACCACTAGTTGTAGCACTCGTGACTATAATCCGAGCATTATGTACTATAAGAGCACCACAATCTACTGCATTCCTTCATTTTATTGAATGAAGAAGTTTAGCACAACTCTATCCATTGTTACTTTGCTCAGATAATTTGTTGGAAACAACTTAGCAGAGATGAAGTAATGCCACACTTTTGACTGAAAAGTCATCATGAAAGTGGAGAAATTAACTTTCTTATTATTCTTAATTTTCCATTCTCCCCTTTCACCAGTCAAAAAGGCAATTACTTCATTCAGTGATGATCAGTCATCACGAATGCAACATGTTCACAATAAAATACTTTTCCCAGTCCATAAAATGCATTGATCCTTTCTCTTGAAAATTCAACTTGCTTACCTTTCACGGAGATGTGATCCTCAGTAGTGAATCGAAAATTGGCATAGAACTCCCGGATCATAGGCAGAATAGCTATTGAAGTGAAGTAACAAAATCTCTCCCAGTTTTTGGCGACAATCAATCTCTTGTTCTCGCCACCACGGTTAGCAAATATACGTTCCTGGATCAATTTTCTCGAGACCATTTGAATATTGTAACTGTGTTGAGCCTTATAGTCGATGAATATTCTCATTTCAAAATCTCTCATAGGCTTTCCACTTTTTGCTCGTAAAGCCATAGGAATTTCTATGGAAATCTAAATAAAATCCAAATAAATTACAAAACCAAAAATCTAGTTCCACAAGTAAGATTATTTGTTAAGAAACTTGTCACCATGGGTTTTCTTTAAGCTTCTTCATCAAAAATCCCAAATTTTGGATCTCCCATAATGTAGTACAAATCCACGATGAAAATAAAAAATTTTTAGGTTAAAGTGAAGCTCTTACCAAAAGAAGATGAAATTTGAGATCTTCTATCCTTGAAATCTTCTCAAATCCACACAATGTGAAGCCCTAAGGTGTGGTTTAGAGGTACGAGATGACCCAATTAGTAAAAATGGAGTTTACTGGGCGATTTCGTGGTTATTAAGCTATGTGAACGTTTTCTGGAATTTGGCGCCTTAGGCGCCAATGCCTAATTTTTATAGATTTCATTTTCTGAGGAAATATGCTGTGTAACGCTTTATGTGAACCTCTAATTAACTCAAATAAACACTTGTACTCATAATTAAACAATTTTCTAACACATAACTTTCACAAAAAAACACAAAATTTATTTATATATATATAATCCGTACTATTACAAATAACAGTTTTCAAGCCAATAAAATCTAATTTAGTGTCTAAAGCAAACCAAACATTCTAACACTAAAATCTAAACATCAAAATACTCAACAACAAACACAAATAGAGTTCAATAATGAAACTAAATGCAATCCAATATAACACAATAACAAAAGGAAGAAGTTTTAAATAAGAATTTCATGCATAAAGTAAGTTCAAACATCTAATTTAGTCTCCCATGGATTGGTAGTGCACGTACATGTTGTGAAAAGGTCAATAAGGAAATTCATCCATTGAATCTTCCTTAATCTAAGCATGTTTCTTGAACATACATACCAAACAATCTTCAATACGTCCAACATGTTCAAAATGTTCCTTCAGCCTCCAATCCAGATGATCCAACATTTCAAAAAATATTTCCAATTGCATGCATAAGGTTATGTACCTCTTTCTCTATCTTCTTGATCCTCTTCAAAAGTGCATTCAAACTGAAGTAAGGCTAAATAGGTGATGAATTTTTGGATGATTGATCCATCAGTATATTCATATCGTTCTCGTCCTCAATTTCAATGCAGTTGCAATAAACTTCTTAGTCTATATGCTTCATAGGAAGAATCACTTTTTCCCAACTTTCATAAGGCACTTACGATTGACTGCACATTAGGAAAATAGTAGATGGATGTCCCAGTCTAGTAGTAGATCTATTGACGATCAAACCCAAAACTGATTTCATAATTATTGTATCAATATCAACAGGTTGTCCAGTTTGAATACACTAATTTAATATAACACATTCCTTCGCTACTTTAGTGATTTTCATGGTTGGAAGTAAATTTGATGCAATAAAGAAATGTCATGCCTTAAATGCAAGATTAAATAATGAAGAAGAAAATCTTACATTTTCATCATCTCTGACCTCCCAATTTGCATCTTCATTAGTAAGAAATCGATATAGTTTGTTCATATTATCTCTTGTAGGGGAAAAATTTGCATAGTGGGAAATAGAAACACTTATAATAATAAACATATCGTTTATTCTTGAAGGAGTGAATTGTACATATCTGCCTCGCACATAGAAAATTCCTTGGTTGATTCCATGAAGATTTGCATAAAACGCTTTCACCACATGGACAACTATGGCGGCAATGGTATAACAAAGCACTTCCCTATTCCTTTATGCAATTGTCTCTTCTACTCGAGTATTCAATGTGTTGAATCATCGATTCACAAATCCCCTTACCTTGATTAGCCTCTTCTTTACAAGAACTCAATCATGTAACTTCTGCACATCAAAACTGACAAACTTTCTCTGGTTAAAAATTTCAAATCTTGCGAAATTTTTAGAGTGGGAAGTCATTGGATTTGAAAAGTAGTGACTCTTTCCTCGTTTTGCTCCTTAAAGTAAGCTTTGGAATAAGTTACTTGGATTTATAAGGAGGATAACCCGCCAAAAACCGCCTTTTGAAACGTTTTAAGTCATTTTCATCTCCGCGACACCTCAGGCGTCGATTCTAACGCTTTAGGCGACAACACTTTGGAAAGTGGCCCCTCAGGCGCCAGTTCCAAATTTTTTTGTCATTTCAATTTTGTTTTAAGTCATTTTCATCTCCGCGACACCTCAGGCGTCGATTCTAACGCTTTAGGCGACAACACTTTGGAAAGTGGCCCCTCAGGGTGATATAAACACATCCCGACATTCCCAGTCTTTACTCTGGGTGACCCAATATTACAATCTCTATAAGAACTGGTCTTTGACCATCATAATATGGTTTCAATCTGTGCCCATTCACTTTAAGTATCTTTCTAGTCTTGGGATCTTCAATACTAACAACTCCATAGAGATAGACTTTTACAATTGTGAATGGCCCTTTCATCCTAGACTTTAGTTTTCCGAGACTTTTACAATTGTGAATGGCCCTTTCATCCTAGGCTTTAGTTTTCCGGGAAATAATTTAAATCTTGTATTGTGTAATAAAACTTCCTGCCATACTTAAATTTTTTTTTATTATCTTTTGATCATGCCATTCTTTCATAGTTTTTCTTATAAATCCTAGCATTATCGTAAGATTCGTTCCTAATTTCTTCAAGCTGATTCAATTGTAATAGACCTTTCTCACAAGCATCTTTCAAATTAAAATTGAACTGCTTAATCGCCCAATAAGCTTTATGCTATAATTCTACTGGTAAGTAAAAAGTCTTCCTGAAAATTAATCTATACGGGGACATTCCTATTGGTGTCTTCTTATAAGCTGTCCTGTAAGCCCATAATGCAGTATCTAATTTAGCAGACCAATCCATTTTATTAGGATTCACAATTTTTTCTAAAATTCTTTTGATTTCATAATTAAATACTTCTGCTAGACCACTAGTCTAGGGATGATAAGCAGTTGCAATTTTATGTATAATATTATATTTTTCCACCAACCTTCTGATTGTTGCATTCCTAACATGAGATCCTCCATCGGTAATGATTATTCTTGGCATTCCATATTTTGTAAAAATAGTTTTTAAAAGCTTTGAATCACTCCGAGAATCATATCAAGGTAAAGCGATTGCTTCAATCCATTTTGACACATAATCCATAACAATCAATATACATATATATATATATATATCCATATATATATATATATATATATATATTAACATCTCTAAATAGATTTAGCCAATAAAATCTACATTGTAAAATTTTATGAACAGTTTCATCATTCCCAAAATGTCCTCCAAATTCAGAATTATGATAGTTTTGGATAATTTCCTTAATTTCTTTATAAGACACACATCTTCTCATCACTAAATCCTTGCATTGTTTGTACAAATATGGGTCATCCCAAAAATAAGATTTTGCATCATGAATGAATTTTTTTTCTTGTTGTTTTGTTAGTTCATATGATAAAATACCACTAACAAAATAATTTATAATATTAGCATTCCATGGTATTTCACATCCTTTAACAACATAAAGTTGTTCACCATGAAAAGTTTCATTAATTTTTTTGTCCAAGTCAAGTATTTCTTCCTGTTCCAACCTAGATAAATGATTAACAATTTGATTATCAGTTCATTTCCTATTGACTACTACAAAATCAAATTCTTGCAACAGAAGTACTCATCTAATTAATCTTGATTTCACATCCTTCTTCTGCATCAGATATTTAATAGACAAGTGGTTAATATGCATAACACATTTAGCTCCAATTAGATACAACCTAAACTTATCAAAAGCATAAATAAATAACTAATAAATCTTTTTCAGTAGTGGTGTAATTAATTTGAGTATCATTAAGAGTCTTACTAGTATAGTATATAACTTTTAAAATTTTTTCATATCTCTACCATAAAATAGCTCCAATTGCATAAGCACTTGCATCACATATTAATTCAAAAGGTTTCTCCCAATCAGATGAAACAATTATAGTAGTGATCAATTTTTTCTTTAAAGTTTCAAAAGCTTTAAGGCACTCTTGGTTGAAGTCAAATTTTATATCTTTCTTCAGAAATTGGCATAAAGACTTAGTAATTTTTTAAAAATCTTTAATATATTGCTTGTAACATCTAGCATATCCTAAAAAGCTACTAATTCCTCTTACAATAGTAGGTGGAGGTATGATAGATATAACTGTATTTTTGCAAGATCTACTTCCATGCCATTACTTCCATGCCATTTTTTCTTCCATGCCATTTTTTGAAATTTTATGCCAAAGTACAATTCCTCCTGCAACCATAAGTTGACATTTTTCCCAGTTTAATACGAGATTCATCTTTCCACATTGTTCTAGAAATTTCTCTAAATGATTTAAACATATTTCAAATGAAGTTCTGAATACAGAAAAATTGTCCATAAAGACTACAATCAATTTTTCAATTAAATCACTGAAAATTGACATCACATATCTTTGAAATGTTGCAGGTGCATTACATAATCCTAAGAGAATTTGCCAAAAAGTAAAAGTTTCATAAGGACTAGTAAATGTTATTTTCTCTTGATCCTCTGAATAAATATGTATTTGATGATAACTGGTATATCCATCTAGAAAAAAAAATATCTATGCTTTAGAAAAAAAAATAACTATGCTTAGCCAGTCTATCACATCTGGTCCAAAAAGGGTAAAGGAAAGTGATCCTTCTTGGTAGTAGAATTTAATTTTCTGTAATCTATGCAGATTCGCCATCCGCTGAATTGCGTTGTTGTTATTAATTCATTATTCTAATTTGTCCCAACAATCACACCTCCTTTCTTTGAAACACTGTGAATTGGACTCACCCAAGCACTGTCTAAAATAAAATAAATTATTCTAACATCTAATAATTTTAAAATTTCTTTCTTGACAATTTCTTTCATCATAGGATTCAATCTCCTTTGAGGATCAACTCTTGGTTCATGTTGATCTTTGATACACTAAAATAATATGATGTTTTAAGTGTATATTTTATACTTACTTTTTGTGATACTACACTTTAAAGAAGGGTATTTTCATGTTTTTTGCAGGTATATCAATTTTAGGTATTTAGAGCAAAAGTAGCAAAAAGGATGAAATTTAGAGCCAAAATAATGAATTTTGAAAAACTGGCGCAAGATTCGTCAGATTGGAGCAAGATGCGCTAATATACAAAGAACTGGCTAAAGATGCGCCAAAAGCCAGAATGACATGATCTTCAGTAAACTGGCGCAATATGTGCTAGATTGGCACATGATGCACCAATTTAGCAGAGAGCTGGCGTAAGATGCGCTAGAGATAATTTTTTGCGGATTAAAGTGGTTCAAGATGAATTTTACATGAATTTTAATTGGGACAATTGTTCTAAACACTCCTTAAAGTGATTCAATGCATCTATACACTTTGGAAGGATCTTTTATGAAGAGAGACATCTCTTAGATCAATGAACATGTCTTTTGAAATCAAAAGAGTTGAATTTTGGATAGAATTTTGAAGGGAATTTTGAATTCTGCTTGAAGGGAGGTATCCTTTGAAAAAGAGAGGGAAGTCTCGGGCTTGAAGAGAGTTGGAGTGGCATGTAAAGGGGGGTGACAAGAAGAGATAGAGAGAGAGAGAAAGTCAAGGGCTTGGAGATTTTCTTCAAAGATTGTAAGAGGAGAGGGAAGGTGAGAGATTTCTTCTTCATTACACTTCTAAGAGAGAATTGAGAGTGCTTGTAAAGAGAGAAAGGCTTGGAGAGAACTT
>NW_018253723.1:0-2383 GCF_001263595.1 Phalaenopsis equestris | reverse complement strand
TGTCTTTTATTTCTTTTATTTTGTAAACTTGTTTTTATATATGAAATCAGTGTTTTATCATATCCTTCTGATGAATTCTAAGTAGTCTTCTTTATCCTTCTCCCTACTTTAAAATATGATTTTGTGAAGAATTGAATTTATTTTATATGATTTTTAATGTCAATAATCTGTGATGATTTGAACTCCAATCTTCATTTACTTTTTAATATGATTAATTAAAATGTTAAAATATGTTAAGAAAAATATGTTCCGAAAGGGCTATTATTTCTACAACATGGGGAGAATCGCATTTGATTTCATGGGAGAGTAATTCATCAATGGAGTTGGGTGCAAATAAATAGGGAAATATACTTTGTTGGATGCAGAGTTGGAGATTTTAAGGTGACATATTAAAATCCCCTATTTGGTCTAGTTGATTGGAAACTGATGTGAGATTGTTAGCCCTCAGATGAGGGAGTAGTGGGAGCTCTAGAGTGACAGCCGGTATCCTCCCAACCTAACTACAGAATTAGGATTACTCAATTTTCTTTATACATGTGGATGAGGGTAAATAATAGGGTTGCTCTTATTTGACACAAAGCAGTTTTTTTTATATATTTTTAAATGATTTTAATTTCTTTACAATCCATACGAGAAAGATGCTTTATTAAATTTGAACTTTTTGTTACAAAAACTTTGTTAGTTTTCGTAAGTTTGCTTTTGAAAGATTAACATTTCGTTTAGTTAACTTTGTCTTTCAACTGCATTTTAATTAGCATTCACTTATTACTTAATATTCAAATTTCATACTTAAATTTTTGTAGTTTAAAAATTATACTTTATATTATAATCTTAAGATTTTACTTATATGCATTTCCAACTTCCCTGTGGGATAGATATCTAGAACTCCATTAGAGCCCTTTATTACTTGAGTGATACATATATTTGCGTTATTTTTAAAGGGTATTTGACACTTTAAAGATTTTTAAAAGATAAAACTATTTTAACTAAAGTTATTTTTTTTGGATTAATTTGCATATTTGCCGAGTTGCATCAAGTTTTTGGCGTCATTACCGGAGGTTTAAATTTTCTAGTAGTGGTGTCAAATTCTTGTATTTTTACACACTAAATCCACCAGCATCAAGTTTTTGGCGCCGTTGCCGGGAAGTAACGGAAAGTGTTAGTAAGTTATTTTATAAATTATATTATTTTTATTTTTAGAACTAAAAAAGTGTTTGTAGGTTAGTTCAAATATTTTTTTATTTAAGTGTGTTTGCTTATTTTAAATTACTTGTTGTGTTTGTGTAT
The DNA here is from genome assembly GCF_001263595.1 of Phalaenopsis equestris. Classification (NCBI taxonomy): domain Eukaryota; kingdom Viridiplantae; phylum Streptophyta; class Magnoliopsida; order Asparagales; family Orchidaceae; genus Phalaenopsis; species Phalaenopsis equestris. The sequence goes on along the minus strand of NW_018253723.1, from coordinate 1,096 downwards.
TCGTAGTGTAAGATCTGAAAATTTAGTACCTCATAATTTTGAGTTAGGTTAGTTCAAATATTTTTTTATTTAAGTGTGTTTGCTTATTTTAAATTACTTGTTGTGTTTGTGTATTCGTAGTGTAAGATCTGAAAATTTAGTACCTCATAATTTTGAGTTAGGTTAGTTCAAATATTTTTTTATTTAAGTGTGTTTGCTTATTTTAAATTACTTGTTGTGTTTGTGTATTCGTAGTGTAAGATGTGGAAATTTAGTACCTCATAATTTTGAGTTAGAAAGAACTATTAGAAAAATTTAAAAACAACAAAAAGAGATAGACCATTGTAGAAAAATGGCTTGCATTTTAAGTACTGTTGGGAATGAAAATGAACATCATCAGAGACATTTAAGAGATTATGCTAATCCTAAAACAGATGAAATTCAGTTGAGTTTACAAAACCCTACTGTAGCTGCTATTTCATTTGAGCTTAAACCTGTTATTATCCAAATGATACAAAACAATCAGTTTGGGGGAACACCAAGGAACAATCAGTTTGGGGGAACACCAACTGAAGATCCTAATTTATACCTTGATAGTTTTCTAGAATTGTGTGCTACTTTTAAATATGTGGAGTGTCAAATGATGCCTTTAGACTTACACTTTTTCCTTTTTCACTAAGGGATAAAGCTAAGATGTGGTAAAACTCGTTAGCACTTGAATCTACCAGAACATGGGGAGATTTATCACAAAAATTTTTATATAAATATTTCCCACCTTAAAAAACTACTAGGCTTAAAAATGATACTACATCTATTTGTCAGTTTAAAGGGGAATCAATTTATGAAGCATGGGAAAGATTTAAAGATCTCCTTAGAAAGTGTCCACACCGTGTGTTGCCAGATTGGTTAATAATTCAAACTTTTTATAATGGATTGGTTGGATCTCTTAGATTGATAATTGACGCTACTGCTGGTAGATCATTAATGTTAAAACCAGTCGATGAAGCATATTCTTTAATTGAAGAGATGACTACTAATAATTTTCATTAGCTCTATGAAAGGGTAAATCCAAAAAGAGTATCCAATATTCATGATTCTGATGCAATATCTATATTAG
>NW_018253722.1:0-377 GCF_001263595.1 Phalaenopsis equestris | reverse complement strand
AGATACCAAAGCACCTTTTGGAGAATTATAAATGAAGGAAGTTTGGGACTTTGAAAGAGGTCATAAGAGTACTGAGAAAGTTTTGAAAGTTCAAAAATTGAGGAGTTAGTTGGAGAGATTTTCAGGCACTACTTTTACTTTTATTTTATCCTTTTTGTTATTTTATTTTGGTGATTGTAAAGAGAAGAGAATCAAAGGAACTTCAAGAGTTTGGTGGAAGACTTGAGATAAGTTTTTATCTTTTTGTTTTGAGACTACATTTTGTTTTAATTGAGAATTGTTATTGGTTTAACAATGATTTCTTCGTTTAAACTAAAGTGTGTTTTTATTTTCTCCATGGAATCTGTGTAGTTTTCTTTATCTTTCTTCTTAAAATG
>NW_018253721.1:0-636 GCF_001263595.1 Phalaenopsis equestris | reverse complement strand
AACGGTTGGCATTTCTCTGTTGAGTCCTCCGTAGCAAAGCAAACGGTATCCTAACATTGTTAGCAACAACCAAGTTTCTGGCCGGAGTGGATACCATGGATGGTAGACGGCTGGTTCCTTCCATGGGATCGTGCTAATTATCACCTCTTTCCCCTTCAGCGAGGGATTGCTTTTGGATCTGAATTTCAAAAGTGAGGGCAGTCCCTCCTTTTCTTGTCCGCTGACTACATCCATTAGAGGACCTTCGTAGCCCATGTCAATTTCATTGAACTCCATGTCAAAGTTAATAATGTCACTTTGTGGTGTCATCTCCTCATTAAACGCAAGGTTTCAGTCATCCTTGAAGGCAAAGATCAGCTTCTGACCTGACATTTTTCTGCAGACGATAGAAAAAACACCAGTGAGCTGAAACTTAGTGTGAACAAGAACAAAACAGAGTTTTTTTAGTTAGAGGAAATTTTAATTTATTTTGGTGAAGAAGTTATTTATTTATGTATTTATTTTGTTTAATTTAATAAATATTAAATTTAAACTTAAAGGTAGAAAAGAGAATTACAGTGTGCAATTTTCCAAATTCTTCATTCAATTGAGGTTAATTGAAAAAATTTTTGGACCCGGTCACAGACTTTTGGCCAC
>NW_018253720.1:0-918 GCF_001263595.1 Phalaenopsis equestris | reverse complement strand
TATATGACATCCTTTTGGTCTGCAAAACCATTTTTTTTGCCGATAATTTCCCTTTTTTAATATGAAGACTTCAATAGAACTTTTTTTAAGTTGGGTTCGGACAAGCTTCCCATAACGACAAGCCCCTATAGTTAATTACATCTTAGATAACCCGAAGTCACCTAAAATATCTCTAGGAAAAATCAGGTTATCTTCAAGGAGTTCAAAAGGATAGGATTTTTCAACAAAATTGGACAAAGAGGTATGAAATGGGGATAGCTGAAATGTGGAACATTTTATTGTAGAATCTAAAGAAGGAAGAACTAGGAGATTTCATAGATCCGGAGGAGAACCTTGGTGACTTCCCAGTCTATCTTATTATTTGGCTTCAGTTTTGTGGATAAATTTTTTGGGTGTTTCATCCTAGTAATTTTATTTGTTAGGGCTTACATTTGTGTGAAAAGATCACAAAAATATCCTGAAAGATGTGAGGATTTAGGTCATGACAAATGACAACCTCAGAATCCTAAGACGATTTACGGCTTATATTGCAAAGTAGAGCTATACAAAAAACCTAAAGATAAGGTGAGGGTTTATGTTGCATAAGCATACTACCCGGAAGTCTTATGGCTTGGTTTTTTAATTCTAAGGAAGGAAATTGGTTTAGTTGATGTAGAAGTGTTTTGCTGTTGAAAATGGTCGTGTTGGCCACCAAGCTAGCTCTAAGCTCCTTGTCATTTTTTTATGACGAGTTTAAGTTTTCTAGTGTGTCAAGTTATGATGTTAAATCAGATATCCCTATGGTTGTAGTTCTTTAATTATTATGGGGCATATTAAAGTTATTAGAGTGACACAAGCTAGGATCCTATAGTTCCCTCATCCCGGTACCACTGTTTTATATTGCATTCACTTAGTTCAAATTAATTTACTAAACTCAAC
>NW_018253719.1:0-1798 GCF_001263595.1 Phalaenopsis equestris | reverse complement strand
AGTTAATTACATCTTAGATAACTGGAGTCACCTAAAAAAACTCTCGATAAAAATTAAAGGACATTATCTTCAAGGAGTTTAAAGGAATAGGAATTTTCAATGATATCAGACAAAGAGGTGTAAAAATGGAATGACTCAAATTTTGAACATATTATGAAATCTAAAGGAAGAGAGACTAGGGGATGTCACAGATCCTGAGGAGAACCTCGGTGACTTCCCAAGCTATCCTATGGTTTGATTTCAATTCAGAGGAGAAATATTTGAATGTTTCATCCTTCCAATTATATTAATTAGAAATTACATTCGTGTGAAACAATCACATAAATAACCTAGAAGATATGAGGATTTTGGTCGTGACGAACGACAACCTCAGAATCCTAAAACGAGTTAGGGCTTATATTGTGTAGCAGAGCTATACCAAAGCCTAAAGATAAGTTGATGATTTATGTTGTATAAGCAAACAACCTCGAAGTCCTATGGCTTGTTGCTTAATTCTAAAGAATGGTTTAGATGACGTAGATATGCTTTGTTGTTGAAGATGACTGTGCTGCCCACAATGCTAGCTCTAAGCTCCTTGTCATGGCGAGTTTAACTTTATAGCAAGTCTTGATGTAAAATCAAATGTCCTAAGGTTATAGTAATTTAAATATTATGAGAGATGTTAAAGTTGATTAGAGTGACACTGGTTAGGATCATAGTTTCTCTCATTCTGGCACAACTATTTTCTTTTGGATTCACTCAGTCCAAATTAATTTACTAAACTCAACTTAATGAGTTCCATACTTTCATTTAGACTGTGAGAATTCTCATTAGCAACCATAGGTTGCCTCCTCCGAGGGGTTCCCGATCATCCAATAGAGATGTTTTAATTTAGTTACAATTTTTGTTTTATTATGTTTTTGATTAAATTTTGAGTTGTTTTATATTTTGAATGTTGTGACAGTGAATTTTATCTTGTTTAATTTTTAAATTTTGGTTTTTATTGTACGGCTATCCTAAAATTTTTGGTTTTGACATGCAGGGTGGCATCGTTGTTTAAAATGCAAGTTCGAGACAAAACATACAAAAAGGTAAATGCAATAATTTAAAAAAGTACATGTCGACTCTTCTCGTTCTTCCACCTGAAAAGTCAATTTTGGTAGTGTATATATAATTTTGTGAAAAATTGAAATTTTCAGAGTAGATGAAGGTATAGATATCAAACCCCAAGTTATGACTTTATTGAGCCTCTGAAGATCTTAGTGGGTGATTTTAGAACAAAATATGACAAGTTCAATTTGCCCTTCAAAATATTCAGAAGATTTCAAAGTGCCCGGGACATAACCCTAGACCACTTTGAAGATTTCTTGAAACATTTCGAGTTCACTTTGAACTTATCATATTGTTCCATTTATCATCTAAGTTTCGAGTGTGACTACCCCATTGCCCATTTCCCAGTAAAACTTGACAATTTAATTATCCCAAGGATAACATACCTTAATCAATTTGATACTTTACTTTAAAGATTATATGGATGAATGCCCCTAAGACAAGCTCGAGTCATTAAAGATTTGGTGCTCATCACAAATGGGCTTGGAGTGTTTAGAGGTGTTAATCCCCGATCATATTATCTTCTAAATCCAATCAATTGAATTTAGACATCGAGCCTAGGTCACTACCAAGCCCGTAACAATCTTAGGGAGCTATGGTGGCAATCACTAAAATTTTAGATTTGAGTGATACATATCTGTTGACCTCACTTTTGGTTGAGGTCTAGAAACTTCTTTAGTAGCCTAGGTCTAGCCATAGGACTTTCTTA
>NW_018253718.1:621-1656 GCF_001263595.1 Phalaenopsis equestris | reverse complement strand
TCTTGACAAGCTGCTAACGAACAGCTGACAGAGTATAGCTTCGTTATTCTTTGTGTTGCCACAATTAGCTTGGAAATGTGCTATGTGTTGTCTGGGATTTCCAGTCCCATCAAATATCTTGAAGCTTGGAGTCACAAAGCCCTTGGGGAAAGTCACGGCATCAAATTCTTTCGGATAAGGCCTACCCTTTAAAATTGATGCACCGCCCTTGGACTGGGCTAAAGCATCCTGTACTTGTTCAACCATTTGCTTGAAATCTTTTTCTGGCATGACACTTGATGGAGAATCCTTCTTCGGTTGTTCTTCTTTGTCTGTCGAAGTAGCCTCCCTTCTTTCATCTTGGCTGGTTAACCTCTGGAGAAGCCAATCTTGGTGCTTGTGATTGCCTCTGAATGGTGGCCATGGCGGTCATAGCTGCTGTCATTTCTTCTATTATTTTCTTCAGTAGACTAACTTGCTCATCCCTTTGGAGGATAACCCTACGCAGCTCATCTACGGCATTCTCTTTAGTGTGAGGTTGAGCCTCGCGCGCAGATGTGGTAGCTCTGGTTTCAATCACATGGACATCCATGAAATCTTCCTCCAAGTAATCATTGTAATCAAAATCCTCATTGTCACTATCGACGAAAACTCCGTGTTCTCGAGCCAACTCACAAATCTCAATCACGAGTTTCTCAACTTTTTCTTCAATTATCAATTCCTTGATTGCTTTAAGATCCGGAGGACCCTGATGGAAATCCTCAACTTGTTCCTCCATCTCGCTAGCTATTGTCGCGACGATGTCAGATATTTCAGGCACTGGTTTTGCTTCCTGTCTTGCAGGTTCACTAAACTGTATCGGTGCAGCAACCATAGGTACCCATACCTTCTTCCTTTTTGAAGATGATGCCTCAAAACGGGGCGTCTCAGTAGAGACATCGGTATGTCGAGGGAAGGTATGCTCCCCGTGGTGTAGACCGGCTACAGTGTCAGGTAATCGTCTTGTCTTTCTTTCCATGATTGTAGGAATAATGGGTAAACCTCTCGGACCCAGTC
>NW_018253718.1:0-234 GCF_001263595.1 Phalaenopsis equestris | reverse complement strand
TAGGAGTGGATAAATTTCCGGTATTACCTCTTCAACTTGATGAGGCTCCTCCTCATCAAGTGTATTTTCAGGATTCTGGGCTTTGATGGCCCTCCAAACTCTCCTATTGTGGTTCCTCCTTTGAGTTCGGGTCAGTGGTACAGTCCTTGAGCTCGACCCGATTTCAAACATGGGTGGAGGAACAGTTAATCCTTCAGCTGATTCTTCGACAATCATCACTTCCTTTCCCTTAGC
>NW_018253717.1:7951-8892 GCF_001263595.1 Phalaenopsis equestris | reverse complement strand
ATCCGATCATATATTGTTTCATATTCACTTTTCTCTGTATCTTCTAAAGTATCTCGTACTGAGGTCTCTTCTGTCTTATCATCATTATCTCATCTTCAGAACTATCTTCATCACCAACGTTGATGGTTGGCCTAGTCCATTCAATAATTAAATTGATCCTTCCTCGTCCACGTCCCCGGCCTCGACCTCGGGTGCGCGAACTAAAAGAACCTCCACCAACTCATTGTAAGGGAGTGGTGGAAGATCACTAAAGCGGAGTTGAATGGCTTCCTTTTTGTAATTTTTCTGAATCTTTATCTTTGTTTGTGATAACTTCACAAGAGAAGACAGTCCTCTTTGGAGGCGCGTAGTAGGCAGCATCTTCATGGATACCAACTTCATGCACTGAAAATGATTGTAGGTCTCCTTTGATGCAATCTTCTTGACCATCTTTGCAGTTGCACTGGTGTAGAGATGATGGAACCATATTGTGTTCATGAATCCATGGTCAACCCAGCAGAGCGTTAAAATAGGTATTAGCGTCGATGATATGAAAATTAGCGATTGTCACAAGTTCTCCAACCTTCATAAGTAGTGTAATTGATCCGAGGGCTCTTTCTCCCTTTTGGTTGAATCTTCTTAACATCATTTTATCTGCCGTAAGCTCTTGAGCTTCAATATCCAAATAGGCCAATGTTTGTAGGCTCATCAAGTTAAGAGATGCTCCAAGATCTACTAAAACTCTGGAAAACACAAATTTGCCTATGTTGACGGAGATGTAGAGTGGACAGTTGTGGTCGGTGATACTGAGCAGCAAGTCTTCATGTGTGAAGGTTACCCCAGGCTGTTCTTTCAACGAACAAAATTCATCTGAGGACGTGCTGGCCAACTGAACTAAGCAAATTTATAGGTCAAGCAAAGCTGTAACTGGAGACTCTCATCTCCTTTGACAGGATCAGAGC
>NW_018253717.1:6934-7732 GCF_001263595.1 Phalaenopsis equestris | reverse complement strand
CTCTTTGTCGAAAAGATCTAAGTTGATGGTAAGCGGTGTACCGTGATGCTTGAGAATTGGCTCCTCGTTATCTGTGCTGTTGTAAATAGTATCATTGATGTCTTCTTTGGACTTGACAACGAGTTCATCAGACTCGAGTATGATTTGAGGATCGTTTTGGGGATCAAGATCAAAGTTAGATTGGTCATAATCAGTTACATTATCACGAGAACCAATTAAAACGTAGCCAAAATCGCAATCATTATATTCATAAGACCCTGGAGGAACAAGAAGATAATCGTACAAGGTCAAGGGTTCGAGGATTTTCTTCCCCGAATCTGAGACAACTAATTTAGTAAAGGTGACCCCTATCCTACCCCCCGTGTTATAAATCTTTTTAGTGATGCTTTTCTTCTTCTTTGTCCTTGATGAAGACAGATTTCCTAACGAAACCTTCATCTCGGGCTTGGTATGTTGCGGACTCTGAATGGAGGCTTGTTTTGATGTAGATTGGATCTTGTTCAGTATTTTCTTGGATGATCTGCTCCAGACCTCATTCCATTCATCTTCTCTGGTATATGCAAAAGAATGTTTTGATGGATCCTGTATTTGATTGAGGACCCTCTTGAGTTCATCCCAAGTTGTACTCCATCCATCTGTTATAGTATACAGATTAATTGGGGAGATTGGCTAGGCCAAAATCATATTTATGGAACCTTTTTTAGGGGCTCTTTAATATTCTTTCAGGATTGTTATGTTCCCTTCTTTAAGGTTCCTCTCGAGCCAGTCTTTAAAGATGAAGTATTTTTCTATAGTGTG
>NW_018253717.1:4727-6777 GCF_001263595.1 Phalaenopsis equestris | reverse complement strand
ACAATTATCCCCTGTTTGAGGTGATCCCTCTTGAGGCGGTTGCTGATTGAATTGACTATTCTATTTCTGAGCATATTGTGATGAAGACTGGTGAGGCTCTTTTGCATATATCATCATTGACTGCTTTCCTTTGTCGACGGTCGCTACTACTCCTGATTTCTTTTCAAACACTATGGTCACCTTAACCTTTTCGTGTGGCTCCGTGTGCTTGATTTTTTCCTGTAGATTGTTGGCTTTATTGAGTAGCTTCTCAAAGGATTTGATGGTATGTCCCTTGAACATGAAAGCTACTAGCCCATCTATGCTCTTGTTCCTGTAGCTGAGGTTCACATTTCATGCTAAGGTTTCTCCACCTCAAAATTTAGTCTACCAAGTTTTCGCTAGGCTTTTGCTTTTCCATCATGAGCTCTCCAATAGACACATGATATTATGCTCCGGTGAATCTTTTCACAAATAGCCGTTCCAACTCGGAAAATGTTTTAACTGATCCGTTGGGAAAGTTAGTGTACCAGTCGAAAACAATTTCTGACAAGCTGCTAACGAACTGCTGGAAGAGTAGAGCTTCATTATTTCTCATGTTGCCATAGCTGGCTCAGAAATGTGTTATATGTTGTCTGGGATTCCCAGTCCCTTCAAATATCTTGAAGTTTGGGGCCACAAAACCCTTGGGGAAAGGCACGACATCAAATTCCTCCGGGTAAGGTCTACCCTTTAGAACCAATGCCCCACCCTTAGATTGGGTTAAGGCGTCTTGCACTTGTTCAACTATTTGCTTGAATTTCTTTTCTGGTAAGGCACCTGATGGAGAATCCTTTCTATGTTGCTTGTCTCTATTTGCTGAAGCAACCTCTCTTCTTTCATCTGTGATGTGTATGATTTTTGGTTGATTGATCTTTGGAGAAGCCAATTGCGGCGCTTGTGATTGCCCCTGAATAGTGGCCATGTCGGTCATGGCTGCGGTCATCTCTTCTATTCTTTTCTCCAATAGTTGTGAGTTTTAGCCTCACGCGCAAATGTGGTGGCTCTGGTTTCAATTACTTGGACATCCATGAAATCTTCTTCCAAGTAATCATTGTAATCAAAATCTTCATCATTACTATCAATGAAAATTCTGTGCTCTTAAGCTAACTCAAAAATATTGATCATGAGTTTCTCAACTTTCTCTTCAATTATTGATTCCTTGATCGCTTTAAGATCTAGAGGACCCTGATGGACATCCTCTACTTGTTCCTCCATCTCGCTGACTATTGTTGTGACGATGTCAGATACTTCAGACCCTGGTTTTATTTCCTGTTCTTGTCCCGCAGGCTCACCGGACTGTATTGGTGCAGCGACCTTGGGTACCCATACTTTTTTATATTTCAAAAATGATGTCTCAGGACTGAGTGTCTTAGTAGAAACATCAGTATGTCGAGGAAAAATACGCTCCCCATGGTGTAGACCAGCTACAGTGCCGTGTAATTGTCTTTTCTTTGCCTTTGAAATTGTAGGAATATCTCCATAATGGGTGATGGGTAAGATTTTTGGACCCAGTCTCGACTTAACTGGTCAATGACCTGAGGTCCTTGTGGCGGTATAATCAGTAGTAACTACTGCGGTATCAACTCTGTTCCCTAAACAGAACCAAATGGGGATGCGAGTAGGGAGCACTCCAGTTATCTTGTGGGACTGTCTGACAGACTTGACGCCCTTCAAAATTTCCTTCTTCATGCGAGGGGAAATTGTATCTCCCACTCGTTTAAGTAACTCGCTAATTGAACATCCTTCTTTGGTAGCTAGCCTTTTGAAAACTGCACTAACTTTGGTGATAGGAGTGAACTTCTTTCTCTTCTCACCATGTCCATAAAGTAGTGGTAATGCGACAGCGATTCTCCGGATATTCTCATATCCATCGGTATCCGTCAGAGGATGGAATCTACTCCCTCGTAGGAGTGGATAATATTCTGGTAACACTTCTTCATCTTGATGAGGCTCCTCCTCAACGGGTGTCTTCTTGGGAGCTTTGGCTTTTATGGCCCTCCGCACTTTTCTGTTATGGTACCCCCTTTGA
>NW_018253717.1:3943-4688 GCF_001263595.1 Phalaenopsis equestris | reverse complement strand
GTGGTGGGACAGTTAATCCCTCAGTCGGATCCTCAATAATCATTACTTCTTTCCCCTTAGCAGCAGCTAGGCTAGCAGGTTTGGCGGGTGCCGTGATGACAGTAGTTTTAGACTTCTTGCAGGCAAGGAGGTCTTGAAGGTAGTTCAGGCTGAATTCTGCAGGTGGTTCCTGTATTTCTGGTGCGGCGATCTTCATCACTACAAATGGAGCTTTCCCAAGGGTGACCTTGAGATCTTCAAATCCGGCTCCAAATTTGATGGAAGGAGCGAGGTTACGGGCTTCGTGGCTCTTTGGCAGGTTGCAGGAAAAGGTCAGCATTGGGTAGCCCATTTCAACAAACTTGAAAACAGAAAGTTTCAGGGTTAGCTATGATGACCTCACTTTTGGTTGCGGTTAGTAGCCTAAGGTCTTGCCATAGGACTTTCCTATTGACTATTCTTAGAAAAATAGACAAGGAACCCTCACCATTAGAAATTTAAACTCTTTTATACTCAACTTGAAGTTCCACATATTGGTCATAACCTCTAGCACTTAGTAGGTGGGGTCACTATGGGGGAACTCAAGATGAGTCACCCTTAGGACTGCTGGACCTTAGGGTTGACCCAGGGTGTTAGTCTAGGGCTTAAGGTACACACTTGCACTCAAAATCACTCACTATCCTAAACTTAAACTTCTAGGCTTTGATCCCTTTATACTTTTGCGAGACTCATGTAGGTGGTCCCCTAAACCCATTAGCCCCAGGCT
>NW_018253717.1:0-3847 GCF_001263595.1 Phalaenopsis equestris | reverse complement strand
TTTGGGACCCCAAATTTGGCCAAAATTCCCAAATTTACCCAAAATACCCAACTTGGTTCAAAAATTATTTCAAACCCCTTGAAAACACCCAAACAACCCAAAATCACAAAAATTGGTCAAATTACCAAAATACTCCTCCTTAACCCAAATTCCAAAAAATCCCAAAAATTCCCAAAACCCCCAAAATATTCCCAATTTCCTTTTTCTCAACTATCACATGACCCAATTTGGCCAATTTGACCATCTTTGACCAAAACCCCCAAATTGCCCTTTAAAGGTTCATATTTTCCCCAAATCATTCTAAATGTTTATCAAATTGGTCTCCATTTACACCAATTTCAATTATAAGCTCAAATTCACCCTTTATGTGACCAATATAGACCAAATCCAAGCTCAATTAGCCCATTATTTGAATCCAATTTTGAGCAAATTGAACCCATGGCCTACTCCATTTGCCATAATTTGTGTTGAAAAATCTTCATAACATTCCTACACATCAAATTTGACCATCAATTGGCCTTGGTAAAGCCCCGATTTCATTTAATTTCAACTTAAGTCCAAAAATCCCCAATTTTTCCACAAATTAGTCATGTCCTCAAACTTCACCAAATTGAGGGCCTTAACCTAAAAATTTCCACTCTATGAATTCATAAAAAATATTCACAACATATCTCTTAATCATGTCGACCATTCAATTTGGACTTAGCCCAAGTCTAGCCCAACCTAGACCCATGTCTAGCCCAACATGCCTAAATTGACCAAATTTCAAAAATCCTTCAAATTGACTCACCAAATGAACTCAAAATCTCTTCAACCCTTCACCAAAAATCTTCATAGCAATCATATACACATTTTTGATCAATCATTTGGGTCAATTGACATGGCTGGCCTAGCCCAAACCCAAGTTTTAATCACTTGGACCCACATTGAACCCATGCACTAAAGGTGGCCTAACTATCCTAAAGTCATCAAATTAATGACTCCACAACCATGAATTGGACCCTAGTGACCAGCCTAAACCCCATGAAACCAGCTAAGCTAAGCCATGGACCTAAGGTCCACTAAATCAAGGGATTTAATGTCATATTTTCTTAAGCCTTGGATATTTTTGCCAAAACAAAGCCTAAGATCATTAAATTGTTGTGACATATTCCTCTGGCTCACCTGACCTCCCTAGCCACCTCCCCTAACAGGTCGGCCGGCCTAGTGGCCGATAAATGGCCAAAATGAGAGCCATCCCCATGGGATTAAACCCAATTCAAATCTAGAAGCCACATCATCCAAATTGAAGCTTAAAGCCTCTCTGCCCTCCACATAGGCAACACATTTTACCCTCCAATTAGCCATGGTAGCAAGTCTAAGGCCATTTTTATAAAATTCTCCCCTCCACGACCATGGAGGGAGAGCTAAAAATTCCTCTAAGAGACTTCCCCAAATTGATCCCATAGCCTCTTTGAGACCTCCTCAGTGCAACTGGGACCTCCTCAGTGCAACCCACCCACCACATTGCCCTGAATCCCCTTGCTGGAGCCCAATTTTTTGAGCTCAAAACCTTGCCGGAGACAGGACAAAACTCTCCACACCTCTAAACTCCACCAAACTCAAATTAAACTCACCCACACCTTTACCACATTGAGAGAAGCCAAAGCCGTATCAAATCCCCCTTCCACAGAGCCCCTAGCATAGCTCTAGACCAACACCTGAAATCGGCCTTGGTCGAATTTGGGTCTAGGCATTTCACCAAGACCAGAGGCTCAATCCCTAGCCTCATTGGACCCCAACGAACGTGCCAAGAACCTCTGATTGAAGCTTCACTTCTCAGAGCCAATGTATAAAACTTCTCCTCCTCCCGAGCCTATTTTGATTCTTCATTTAATTAGGCTTAATTTAATTGCATGATTGCCATATATATATGTTTGTCTCATTTAAACGAGTCCATAGGATCAAACCCGAGGCAATTTGGTTGAGTCTAGACTGAGATCTTAGGGTTTTAGAGCGGACAGTCATGGGATCACTCTATCGGGGACGAGGAGCTGTCTGATCGCACGTGTATCAGATGGACGGATGAGATCGAGCCGGACATCGCTTTCTTACATGAACCGCAGGCCGAGTCAACACTGAGGTGGATGGCAGCGTCAAATAAGAGCGCGTCGCGTGGAGCTTCGGAGCTGCGGTAGGTTGATGTGGCGCCGCACGTTTAAATATATAAATAGGGATTTAAGAAAAATCAGAAAATGATGATTTTTCCTATTTATTTAAATACCCTAACTTAAAAAATTCATATCTTGGTGTAGAAAAATCACAAAAAAAATAAAAATAAAAGTACCCTCTTGCTTAGTGAACAGAGGAAAGTAATATGGAAAAATTTTTAATTCCATGTGAAACATATTTTATTTTTAATTAATTAAACACTGATTTGAATTTTTTGGTTCTCCTTGCATGTAGACTTATCACCATAGCTTGAATTTTTGGTATGTTGTAGCTTCTATCAGGGGAAACATTCTCTGATTTTTCCAAAGTCAGAGGAGGTCCCTAGACAGAGAATCATATTTTTTAAGTTTATGTCCATTATTTGATTAATTTAATTATGAAAATTAACATTTTGCTTAGAAAGTCGATGAAAATTTTGGAAGGTTTATGACGACCAGAGAGCCCTTAAAAAAATTTCTCATCAGCCAAGTCATTCAAAATACACCTAATATCTACAAAACCTAAATAAATAAGATAATTAATTTTGCAAAATACAAACAAAAAAATGACTTGATTTTTCATCTCACTATTTTTTAGGATTCAGAGAACTCACCATAAAAATTTCAAAGTATTTTGAGTTCATTTGGTAATTTAAGTTGATTTTTAAAGATAAATAACATTTTTGGCACTAAAATAATTTTTAATAAGTAAAATATAATTTGAAAAATTATAAAACTGAGTTTTTTGAGTTCTCTATGATCAGAGATATTTTTTAAAATAAAATGGAGTTTAAAATAAAAACTTGATTTTTAACCTATTTTAAATATTTAAATAATTAAAAATCCATAAAAATCACAAAAATAATAAAATTTATAAAAATATTCTAAATTGCATCCTAAGCATTTAGAAATAATTGTAATATTTTTCCTGGTTTTCTAAATAAAGATATTGTATTTTGAAGCTTAAAATAATTTTAAAGGCTAAAAAATGGATTTCCACTAAAAATAATTCCAACAAATCAAAGAAAAATAAAAAAAATATATAAAATTTGCTTCTTTAGGTTCTTTAACCTTAGGGATATTTTTCAAATATGCAAGACTTAATTTTTCACATTTAAAATATTTTATATTTCATAAAGAAACGAGAACTTAAAATAATTCTAGTAATTCAAATAAAATTTAAAAAATCATTAAATTTGTTCCAATTGATTCACTAATCTAAGTCTACCTCCAGTAAAAATTTTAAGTAATTAGGCTTCACATTGGTTATGTTATCAAATTTTCTTTCAAAAATTTTATTTTTGCATGAAAATAATTATATAAATTAAATTAAATTTTGAAAATAAATTAAATTAAATTTGAAAAATCACATTTTCTCCATTGCTGCCTTAATTGACCCATGAATGATGTAGGATAAAAATTTCAAAGTCATTTGAATTGAATTTGGCAAATTATGAAGTGTTAGAGTCTGAGGGGCAAATGTGTAATTTTGGAAATTTAGCCTTAATTAACATTTAGGCCTAATTCAAGGAGGGAAATGGGAAACCTCTGATCTTAATCAGTTTATTTGGATGTTTGAAATATAAGGGGTTAATTGGTAGAAACCAACCTCACTTGCTTAGCTAAAAGGATAAGTTAATAAATTTCTAGATTATTAA
>NW_018253716.1:0-348 GCF_001263595.1 Phalaenopsis equestris | reverse complement strand
TCAGTCCCGAGGTTAATCTCTTTCAATTCAACGATGGTAGATTTAATTTTCTCCTTAAAATCTTGTGGAGCATCTTCTATTGGTTGATCAGTAGAGTCATCCTCTATATCAAGGCAATCCTCTTCTGACTCACAATTAACAACCATGCAAAATTCAGAATCATCGACTGGTCCGACTGTACCAAATTCAAGACCTTTTTTTGAATTGGGAGTTTGACTTTTACCATTCCATAGTTTTTTGAAAAGTCAAAATTTATCTTTTGGTATTTATTTTGGTAAGTGTGCCTATTGAATTAACTTTTGCACACAAGGCCAGAAGTAACCAAAAGACAATTCCATTAATTCATTA
>NW_018253715.1:8341-10371 GCF_001263595.1 Phalaenopsis equestris | reverse complement strand
TCGTTTGGGTGCTGAAGTGTAATGTTAGCCCTCAGGGGAGGGGAACACGGGAGCTCTGAACTGAGAGCCGGTATCCTCCCAGCCTAACCACAGATTCAATAACCAAGCATAGGATTAGTCAATGTTCTTTATGCCTGGACCAAAGGGTAAAGAATAGGTATGCTCCTATTTGACACAATACAATTTGAACTAATTCAGTTTATCCAATCACTTTAATTTCTTGACAAGGAGAAGGATGCTTCCTTATATATTGAACTTCACATTAGAAACTTTATTAGTAGAATTAATTAAATAAGAGTTTATTAAAATTACATATTTATTTCAATTGCCCATTAGTGACAAATATGTAATTTGAACTATATTGTTGTGATTAAGTATTAATTTTCTAAATCTTAGTTCGTAGCCTCTAATATTACTCCCTATGGGATCGATATTCAGGACTCCTTTAGAGCCTTGTATTACTTGAGCGATACGTATACTTGCATTGATAAGTGTGACTTTGCAATTGTTGAATATTTTATACACATCTTTATCAAATCTATAACCTTTGTCAAGTTTTTGTCGCCATTGCCGGGGAATTAAATCTTCTAGCAACAGTATCAAATTCTTGTATTTTTAAGCATATATAAAGTCGTTGTATATCAAAGAAGATAGATAAATATGAAATGAACTATTCTAAAACATTATCTGTGCTTAAGGAAAATTCATTGGGACAAATGATAGAATCTCAATCTTCTTATGAGACCTTAAATGCAATAAATAATCATTCTAATAATCCTTATGCCAATTATTATAATCCCGGTTAGAAGAATCTTCCAAATTTTAATTGGAATAATAATAACTCTAATGCTGCAAATCAACAATGGGGAAACATCACTGCGAACCCATTGGGAAACTCCAACGATCAAGGAAATCCAACTTATAAACCTTATTACCCCCCAGGATTTGATAATTTGCAAAGTAAGGAGAAAAAGTCATCAATGAAAGAATTGATATTGTAAATGGGAAGTCAATTACAAATTCAGGGAATTGCAATTAGAAACATGAAAATCAATTGGGATGTATTGCTACTGCCCTTAGCAATAGACCTCCAAAAACATTACCTAATAATGTTGAGGTAAATCCTAAAGATCAGAACAAAGAGAAAATTAAAGCTATTTGATCCGATTTTTTTTTGCGATAGATTGTGTAAAATTTAAATAAGTTTAATCAATTAATATTCAAATTCTACGCAAGTATATGTATCGTTATCAAGTAATAATGAACTTTCTATTTAAGCCCCAAATATCGATCCCACGGGACACGTTTAAATTGAAAATGATAAATTTGCAAGGAAATTCACAGAAAGTTAATTGAAATCACTGTCACTAATTTCAATTGTTGAGATGTAATCAAAATTAAATTTCTAAACTATTATCAAATCAAAAATGCAAAGTTTAAAATAGTAAATACTAATCTATTAACTATGTTTATGTAACGAAGTTTTTTATGTGAACAATCACCCTTCCCACTACAATGAAGCTATGGTAAAATGAGATGTGATAAATGTTCATAATATGTATTATGCCAAAAAGGAGCAATTTTAATTCTCTACCCGGATACAGTGCATAGAAAATCATTGACTAATCTCAGTGTTTGGTCCCTAAATCTTTGGCTAGGCTAGGAGGATACTGACTCCCAGTCCAGAGCTCCCACTTCCCTTCACCTGAAGGCTAGCTCTCGCTTCATTTTTTTAAACAATAAGACCGAATTGAAGATTTTAGTCCGTCACCCTAAACGTTCTCCTATTCTACACCCAACAAAGAATATTTTCCTATTTATTTGCACTTAATTCCATGAACAATGTTCTCATCCATTGAATCAAATGTGATCCTCACTCTGTTGTAAAACTCATACTCGATTTCCTGGATCATATGTTTCACAACACATTTTAGCAATTCAATTGGCCATATCGAAAAGTAAAATAAGTTCGGAGTTGAAAAATCATCACAATTTTTTTAATCATCACAATTTTACACATTCATATTATC
>NW_018253715.1:1909-8243 GCF_001263595.1 Phalaenopsis equestris | reverse complement strand
CAAAACACAAATTTCATATATAAAATAAAGTTCATACAACACTAGTAAACAAACAATACTTATCTGAAAACTCTTTCTCAAAGCAAATCCTTTGTAGCCTTTCCTTAGAAATGCACTCACTTTTCTCCTTCTACTTTTCTCCTTCTCTAACACTTTTACAGAAACTTTCACACTAAATCTCACCATAAAAACTCTAAACTATGAAAGCAAAAAAAAAAATTGACTCTAATATGGTAGTAGAATGGAATGATGTGGTGTGAAAAATGAATGAAGGTGAGTGAAAAAAGTAGAGGAGCCAATTTTCAGATGACGTAGAGGAGCACTTTTTCTAGAGGAGCACTTTTTCTAATGAAATTTGGCCCTAAATAGAGCCCAAGGTCGGTTCTCCAAGTGGTGCCTCCAAAATCTCTTCAGCCTCCAAATACTCTTCAAAAATCATCAAAATACATTGACCCTTCTAGAAACGGGGTCTGCACCGCCTTTGGCGCCGTCGGCGCTGAGTAAAAATCTCCAGCCCTAAGTTGTTCTGGGGTGTCGGCGTTGCCGGCGCTGAGCATTTCTTCAAAAACATAATTTTGACTCCAAATTTCATTCTTTTTGCTTTCTTTTTGCTTTAAGCCCTAAAAATCAACAACTTGCAAGAAAACATCAAAATACCTTCTATTAAAGTGCAATATCACAAAAAATGAGTATAAAATATGGGTCTAAAAATGCATATATTTTTTGTGTATCACTATTCAACTTAGAAGTGAAAAAAAAATAGAAAACATAGTTCAAGAAGAAGTTAAACTTGAAAAAGATGAGGTGGAAAATAAAAAATCGGGTAAAGATTTTCATTTTGAGTCAAAGTGTCCTATTAAACTATTGAAAATCACTATAGAAACACCACCACCTCCATTTCCTCAAAGATTGAAGCAGGAAAATAGAGATAACTAATTTTCTAAATTTTTAGAAATATTGAGGAAATTAACAATAATCATTCAATTTGTTGAAGCTTTGGCACAAATGCCAAGCTATGTGAAGTTTATGAAGGATATACTTAATAAGAAAAGGAAGTTTGTAGATAATGAGATTGTTGCACTCTGTGAAGAGTGTTGTGTTTTAATTCTGAAAAAGCTTCCTGAAGAACTTAAAGATCTTGGAAGTTTTACAATTCCTTATGTTATTAGTAAATGATTTTAAGGAAACACTTTATGTGATTTAGGATCCAATATTAATCTTATGCTGTTAAAAATTTTCAGAAGATTGGGCTTTGGAGATATTTAACCTACGACTGTAACTCTTCAGTTAGTTGATTGTTTGATTACCTATCCTAAAGGAGTTATAGAAGATGTGTTGATTAAAGTTAATAAATTTATCTTTCATGTAAACTTTATTGTATTAGATATGGAGGAAGATAAAGAAATTCTTATTATTTTAGGAAGACCATTCTTTGCCACTGGAAGAGCTTTGATAGAAGTGCAAAAATGATAAATAACTATGAGACTTAGTGATCAAGAGGTTACATTTAATATTGATATATAAATGAGATACCCTGCAAGAAATTGAATGCTTCATAATGGATATTAATGAATATTTAAGCCATGAATATTTCAAGAAGACATTTGAAAGAGAATTTGAATTTGAAAAGGGAAAGAGAATTTGAAAAGGAATATATGAGATATCAAGATGAGGATAAAATTCAAGATGAATCTACGGAAGTGAGTAAAGAAGAGATGTTAGTTCCTACAGAGAGTAATAAGAATCTGATTTAAACTATTGAGAAACCTCCTAAACTAGAACTAAAAACACTTCCTACACATTTAAAGTATGCATTCTAAGGAGAAAGTATGCATTCACTAAAAACACTTCCTACACATTTAAAGTATGCATTCTAAGGAGATTTATCTACATTACCTGTTATAGTATCCTCAGAATTAATTGATACACAAGAACAACCGTTATTGAAAACGTTAAAAAGATATAATAAAACCTTTAGATGGACATTAACAGATATTAAAGGAATCAATCCTTCAATTTGTTTGCATAGAATTTTATTAGAAGTTCAACATAAACCAAGAGTTGATTATCAAAGGAGATTAAATCCTATGATGAAAGTGGTAGTTAAGAAAGAAAATCTAAAATGATTAGATTTTAAAATGGTTAGATGTTGGAATAATATATTCTATTTCAGATAGTGCTTAGGTAAGTCCAATTCAAAGAAAGGAGGTGTTACTGTAGTGACAAATGGACATAATGAATTAATATCAACAAGACAAGTCACTGGTTGGTGAATATGCATAATAGAAAATTATATTCTGCCACCAGAAAGGATAATGTTCCTTTACCCTTTTTGGATCAGATGTTAGATAAGCTGGCTGGGCACAAATATTTTTATTTTCTAGATGAATATACCGATTATCATCAAACACCTATTGCTTCAGAGGATCAAGAGAAAACAACATTTACTAGCCCTTATGGAACTTTTGGTTTTAGGCGAATACCCTTTAGATTATGTAATGCACCATCAACATTTCAAAGATGTATGATGTCAATTTTCAGTTATTTAAATGAAAAAGAGATTGAATTCTTTATGGAAAATTTTTCTGTTCTTGGAACTTCATTAGAAATATGTCTAAATCATTTTGGTAAAGTTCTGGAATGATGTGAAAAAACTAATCTCGTATTAAAATGGGATAAATGTCAATTTATGGTTGCGGGATGAATTGTGCTTGGGCATAAAATTTCAGAAAATGGCATGGAAGTAGATCCTACAAAAATTCAGGTTATATTAAACCAACCTCCACCTACTATAGTGAGAGGAGTTAGGAGCTTTTTAAGACATGCTGGATTTTACAGGCGATATATTAAAGATTTTTCAAAAATTACTAAACCTTTATGCCAAGTTCTGGAAAAAGATACAAAATTTAACTTTGACCAGGATTGCCTTAAAGCCTTTGAAACCTTAAAGAAAAAACTGATCACTGCTCCTATAATTGTTTAACCTGAATGGGAGAAACCTTTTGAATTGACCAAGATTGCCTTAAAGCCTTTATGTTTGTTCAATTGGAGTTATTTTAGAGCAAAAATATGATAAGATTTTTAAAGTTGTATATTATACTAGTAAGACTCTTAATGATGCTCAGATTAACTACACCACCACTGAAAGAGAATTATTAGCTATTATATATGCTTTTGATAAGTTTAGATCATATTGATTGAAGCCAAGTGTATAATGCATATTGACCATTCGGCCATTAAATATTTGATGCAAAAGAAGGATGCTAGACTAAGATTAATAAGATGGGCACTTCTAATGCAAGAGTTTTATTTTGTGATAGTCAATAGGAAAGGGGCCAATAATGAAATTGTTGATCATCTATCTAGGCTAGAACATGAAGAAATACTTGATTTAGAAAAAAGGAATTAATGAAATTTTTTCCGTGAACAACTTTATGCTGTAAAAGTATGAGAAATACCTTGGTATGTTGTTATTGTAAATTATATTGTTAGTGGTATTTTACCATATGGGCAGACAAAATAACTAGAAAAGAAATCCATTCATGATGCAAAATCATTATTTTGGAATGACCCTTATTTATATAAATACCCCTATTTGTATAAATAATGCAAAGATTTAGTAATGAGCAAAGATTTAATCGTGAGAAGATGTGTGTCTTATAGAGAAATTCAGGAAATTATCCAAAATTGTCATGATTTTGAATTTGGAGGTCATTTTGGGAATGAAAGAACTGTTCATAAAATTTTGCAATATGGATTTTATTGACGTACTCTATTTACAGATGTTAATATATACATAAAAAACATGTGATCAGTGTTAGAGAGTAAGTAATATTTCAAGAAGAAATGAAATGCCTTTAAATTTTAATTTGGAAATTGAAATTTTTAATGCATGGGGATTTGATTTTATGGGACCATTTATACCTTCATTTGAAAATATTTATATATTGATTACAGCGGATTATGTTTCAAAATGGATTGAAGCAATCATTTTACCTTGATGTGATGCTCGCAGTGTTTCAAAATTTTTAATTAAAAATATTTTTACAAAATATGGAATGTCGAGATTAATCATTATCGATGGAGGATTTCATTTTAGAAATGCAACAATTGCAAGATTTGTGGAAAAATATAATATAATGCATAAAATTGCAATTGTTTATCATCCCTAGACTAGTGGTTTAGTAGAATTATCTAATCATGAAATTAAGTGTTAATCCTAGTAAAATGGATTGGTTTGCTAGATTAGATGCTGCATTATGGGCATACAAAAAAGCTTATAAGAGACCTATAAGAATGTCCCCTTATAGATTAATTTTTAGGAGGACTTCTCACTTAACTAGTAGAATTGGAACATAAAGCGTATTGGGCCGTAAAGGAATCCAATTTTAATTTGAAAGAAACTGGTAAAAAAAGATTATTGCAATTGAATGAGCTTGAAGAAATTAGAAATTAATCTTATGGTAATGAGAGGGTTTATAAAGAAAAGATGAAAGAATGACATTATTGGAAAATAAAAAAAAGAGATTTTGAATCTGGACAAGAAGTTTTATTATATAATACAAGATTGAAATTATTCCCTAGGAAACTGAAGTCTAGGTGGAAAGGGCCATTCAGAGTTATAAAAGTTTATCCATATGGAGCAGTTAACATTGAAGATCCCAAGAGTAAAAGGATATTTAAAGTGAATGGGCACAGCTTGAAACCATATTTTGATAGTCAAAGACTAGATTTTAAAGAGACTATAATGTTGGGTCACCCAGAGTAGAGTGGGAATGTCAGACTGACGACATGAAGCCAATCAATGCAAGATGAGCCAAAGATGACTTTTTGAGGATTAAGGTAGTTCGAGAAAAATTTTACTTTAATTTTCAAAGGCAAACTTGTTCTAAAAACCTTTTGGAGTAATTTAATGCATCTGGACACTTTGGAAGGTTCTATTATGAAGGGATATGTCTCTTGGATCAAATGACACATCTTTTGAATTTAAAAGAGTGGATTTTTGGAGGGAACTTTTAGAGGGAATTTGGAATTCTTTTTAAAAGGTGGCAGCCCTTAATAAAAGAGAAGGACTTCAAGGAGTAGTGGGTGTGACATGAAATACTAGTTCTAAACACCTCTTCTTGTAATTCAATGCATCTAGACACTTTGGAAGGTTCTCTTATGAAGGGATACGTCTCTTGGATGAATGGACATGTCTTTTCAATTCAAAAGAGTAGACTTTTATACAGAATTTTGGAGGGAATTTTGAATTATTTTCAGAGGGAAGTCTAGGGTTGAAGAAGAGAAGACGAGAGGAGATTTACATCTGACGTGTGTGGTGTGAAGAAGGCGAGTTTATTAGCGAGAGAGATAAAGTTAAAGGCTTGGAGATTTTCTTTAAGGATTGTAAGAGGAGAGGGACGGTGAGAGATTTCTTCTTCATTACACTTCTAAGAGAGAATTGAGAGTGCTTGTAAAAGGAAAAAGGCTTGGAGAGAACTTCTAGGAGTTACCTTGGGAAGGATTGTGAGATAAGTTGTGTCTTTAATTTCTTTTGTATTGTAAAGTTGTTTTTATATATGAAATCTTTGTTTTGTCGTATCCTTCTCATGAATTCTGAGTAGTCTTCTTTATCCTTCTCCTTACTTTGAAATATGATTTTGTGAAGAAGTAATTTTGTTTTCTACAGTTTTAAATGTTAATAATTTGTGATGATTTGAACTCCGATCTTCATTAACTTTTCGATCTGGCTAATTGAAATGTTAAAATTTGTTGAGAAACATATGTTCTAAAAGGGACATAGGGAGAATCACATTTGATTTCGTGGGAGAGTTGCCATTCATGGAGTTGGGTGCAAATTAATAGGGAAATATACTCTGTTAGATGTAGGTTTGGAGATTTTATGGTGATAATTTAAAATCTCCAATTAAGTTCATTTGCTTGGAAACTAATGCAAAATTGTTAGCCCTCAGTGGAGGGAGTAGTTGGAGCTCTAGAGTGGTAGCTAATATCCTCCCAGCTTAATCACAAAATTAGTGAATAAAATATGGATTAGTCAATGTTCTTTACAGCAGTCAGAAGAGGGTAAAGAATAGGATTGCTCCTATTTGACACAAAACAGTTTATATATATATATATTTTTAAATGATTTCAATTTCTTCACAATCCATATACTCATTGTAAAAGGGAAGTATGCTTTGTTAGATTTGAACTTTCCATCACAACAAAAACTTTGTTTAATTTTCATAATTTTACTCTTGAAAGTTTAGTATTTAGTTTAGTTTAACTTCTGTAGTCTTACATCTGCATTTTAATTAGCATTCACTTGAGTAGTCAATTTTTAAACTTCACA
>NW_018253715.1:0-395 GCF_001263595.1 Phalaenopsis equestris | reverse complement strand
TTAGCAACTTTCCTCCAAGAAGCCCAATGCATTTGCTGTCTTTGACCAGCCCACAGGAATTTGTTAAACATTCTCTCCAGCTGTGCTTGGGTACTTTTCTTTATAGTAGTCATTTGTAGTATATAGGCTGGGAAGGTAGTGATTATGCTCTTTAGCAAGGTAATTCTTCCCCCATTAGATAAGAAGGTCTGAGTCCACCCATTAAGAAGGTTGGAAATTTTATTCAGAACCTCAGCAAACTGAGTTTGTTTAGCTCTGCCAGTAATTAAGAGCACCCCAAGGTACTTAATAGGGAGTTGAGTATTTGTGAAACCAGTATAATCTGATGCCCAAATTTTTTGAGTGGAGGGTACATTTTTGTAGAAAACCATTTGACACTTTGCTGGATTAAAAGC
>NW_018253714.1:43682-52317 GCF_001263595.1 Phalaenopsis equestris | reverse complement strand
TGTTTGTAACCTTAGGGAATTGTACTTCTTTTTCTAAATTGAAAGAAAAGTTGTCGCTCCGCTCCCAATGACGTAGGCAAATTGCTGAACCTCGTTAAATCTATGTGTTTTCTTCTTGATTTGTATCGATTCTTGCTTTTCTTTGCCTTAATTTCTCAATAAATGGTATCAGAGTGAAGTTCTAGGGCAGATGAGTTCGGCGCAGGAAGGACGAAGGAGGATTTGGCGATTTGGCAGAGGAGTACAGCTAGGGCTTCAGACGATTCAACGCAGGAAGGTCGGCGGCGAAAAGCTTCGGCGAATTCAACAAGGGTTTCAGCGATTTGTCACAATTTCGTAGAAGAGTTAGCGAGCGGTTCTCGCGACCAGGTGGCACTTCAGCGACCATGCAAAGATTCACGACCAGGCGGCACTTCGACGAAGAATTAAGGCTCTTCTTCGCAATAGAGGCAGACGAACTCGCGGGAAGCAGTTCGGCAAATTCGTCGGTTCGACGATTTGACTTCCGTGCAAGACAAAGAAGGTTGCTGGAAGAGTAATTAGAGATGCATTGTCCGTTGCAAAATTCGAAGTGGTGAAATATGATGGAACCAGTAACTTCAGATTATGACAAACAATGGTAAATGATTTGTTGACGTAGCAAGAAATCTTGAAGGCTTTGCGAACAAGAAAATCAGATACCATGGAGGATGAAGATTGGGAAGAATTGCAACAATGAGAGACAAAGATCACACGTTTATGTCTGACAGATGATGTTATGAATCATGTAATAAATATAAAATCTCAAGGAGAGGTACGGAAGAAGTTGGAAACTCAGTTGATACGAGGAATATATCTACTTTTAGCTTCCCCACAAGACTTACGTCCTAGGTTTGACTTCCACAAGGCGTAGGTAGAGACATTGTCTGTCACTTGCTCTCGAGGGGTTTTTCTACACATAAAAATTTTTGTATGGGAATAAAGAAAACTTCATTGATAAGAAAATTTCACTAAACAATGACTCTTTAAAGTAATAGAGAAAATCAAGATAGAAATAAAATTAGAAAATTTTATACCATGATGAAAGCAAAAAGTTGTTTACTAAAATTTATCATCCTTCCATCTAATGGTTGCTAACTTGGTTGTTGAGAACAAGAGGGTTCACCATGGGGACCTTTGAAGGCGAACCCCCTGCCCCTGAGGTCCTTCCTCCATATGAGGTGTCTAGTCGTTCCTCGGGGAGATTGCTACCCGGAGGACCTCAAATTGCTCTATCATGAGAGTCATCTAAGCTCGCAGCCCCAAGACTTGCACACTTCTGGTTGTGTAGCGTCTCTATTGGGTTCAATGCATGCTATCTCTTTGTGGAAAGTCTCTTCTTCATAATTAGCTCCGCTTCGCTTCTCTTGCATATCCATCCTAATTTGTTCTTTGTGAATCACACTTCAAGAGTTAGAGTCAAGTGAAGGAGAGAAATGAAGAGAGAGAGTAGAATAAGTCTGGAATTTCTCAAGGTAGGATCGAGGAGAGATTCCTTTATTCTTGTTTTTGTCCCGTCTTATAGTGGTGTGTTTAATAAAATTACAAAAAAAGGGGGAACGATTATGGAAACCAATCTTAATGTCATTAATGCTCTAATTGATTACATAGATTTTATGTCATATTTGCATTACAATTTGAAATTCATCATTGACGACAATCGGCTGGTCGGTTGGCTTGAAGTCAACAGACTTAGGCGACCGACCGAGTGACATTTCACATTTGTGCTCTTTGTAGTACATGTTTGTCGGTTGAGATGTTCGACCACAAGACAATCTAACTCGGTGTCTTTTGGTACGGTCAACTAGAACGGTCAATTATGAGGTGGTCGTTCGGTCTGAACATGGGGATGGTCGGTCAAACATGATCAGTCAGCTTTTTTCGTGGAATAAGTTGTGGCTCACTTTCCATTTGACTCTATTTTTATAGGGCTCATGTCTCTTGCCTGATTGATTCGTCGTCTCGGCCAGATCTCTTAATTTTGCAAGCTCTTAGGCGGATTTTATCGTAGCCCATGCATGGTATTCGAAGAGACTTGTTAAGGAGATGATTTATGCCTCATTTTCGACGGGTCTTGCCGCTATCAAACGGCGACCATTTATAGAACTTGAATCTGTTCCGAGTATGGAGACGTGTCTTCATGCTGCCTTGAATCGACTATTAATTGCTTACCTCGAGAGGAGACTATTTCATGTTGGTCGTTCGTTCTTTTCGAGATTCGTGTTGGTATTTTTGGTGTATAGATATATATACATATATATTATATAATTTATCTTTTAAACATTTTAGCATTTATTTTGATTACAATATATGCAATAAAAAAGTTTACTATAAACTATATTGTAATGAGCTTTTTATGAATTTTTTTTCCGTTGCAATAAATTTGGCTAGCCAAAAATCTCCTTGCCCAAAATTAGGGTATTTTAGTAAACACTGTAATATTAGCCCTGATTTACTTACCATATCTTTCTGTTTAACTGCTCCTCACCAATCTTGGATTCGAGGCTTGCTTGCTCTCTTTCCTCTATCCATTTTTTAGATTTCTTCGTAAACAGATAGGGAGAGTCGTCTCTACGCCTTCTCTTCTTCTTCTTCTGATCTGGCTAGGTTTGGGTCCTGTGCCCGGCAGCTATTGATATCCATGTTCATTTGGGCGCCATGGACCCCGCTCTGAATCAGTCCAACCAATCTGTGGAAGAAGATGAGTGGGGTAACATCTTTCCTTCTCTCTTCGGGTTTCAATATTGGTTGTTACCTTTTCTAGGGTTATTTTTTCTGGTTTGATTCTCTTTTGCATCAAATCTTCAGCTTTGAGAAATTTTTATCGGGTTTTTATTTTTATTCTCCGTGATTGATCTTTGTCTTTCCTCTGTGTATATTTGAAGAGAAAAATTCATGAAAATCTATTAGTTTTGAATTTCTTTTTTTTCGTATGGACCGGTGATTTGGTTAGATTTTATCCGCATGTTTGTGATGGAAGTATTAAAATTGATGCTACTGAAAAATAATTCCATTGACTTGAAGACCCTGTGTTCTATCATGCGCCTGCTCTTGACTTACGGCATTGATTTTAAGACATTTTGTTGCACTTCAGATGAAGTATAATAATGCTTTTTCTCGTGATTTTTTTTTCTTTAAATGGCGTAATTGGACGCTATAATTATATAGCATTGGACTTCTACCATAGGGTTTGAGATGCAGACTGATATGTAGCAACTGAGATTGTATGCCTAGTAGTTTGGGGCAGAAGATAAGTTATTTAACTGTGAATCAAGGGTGATTAACTGACATTTTCCTGCAGAATTTGTAGAAGATCTAGTTTAGTTTGAGTAGTCTTGCTAATAGTTGTTTCGTGTATCAATGAGAATCCTCAACTCCTCTATGGATATAAGATAGTTACAAGAAATTCTTCATTTAGAAAAGTTTCACTGCTATGATTACTGAAGTAGTGAAATATTCAGGAGATATGTTAGTAAGCAATGAATCCAGCGAGATTGAATAATATTTTTTCTGCAAAAGTGGAAGAAGATATACTAGTTAATTGGAGCAGTTTTGCTAATTGATGTTTCATCCGTCAATAAGACTCCTCACCTCTTCCATGAATTTAAGATGGTTGTAAGAAATTCGTCATCTAGAAGAGCTTCCTGGCTATGATTACTGAAGTAGTGGAATCTTCAGAGAGATAAGTTATTATACTATGAATCTAGTAAAATTGACTAATAATTTTTTCTGCAAAAGTGGTACATGATTCGTGTTAGTTGGAGCAGTTTTGCTAATGGATTTTCATCTGTCAATAAAACGCCTCACCTCCTCCATGAATATAAAGGAGTTACAAGAAATTTGACATTTTGAAGAGTTTACTGGCCATTTTTAATGAAGTAGTGTAATATTTAGGAAATAAGTTAGTTAGCAGTGAATCGAGAGAGATTGACTAATATTTTTCTTGCAAAGTGGGACGCGATCCAGGTTAATTTGAGCAGCCTTGCTAATATTTGTTTCATTTTTCAGTAAGACGCCTCACCTCCTCTGTGACTATAAGCTGGTTGTAAAAAAATTGTCATTTAGAAGTTCTCCTGGATTTTATTACTGAATTAGTGAAATATTTAGAAGATTTTCAACCATACTCTCTTTATTATGTCAATGTTTAATTTTGTACATCTAATATGGAATGGTTGTGATAGATTACTTTTATTGTGGTGTTCCTTTAATCATTATCTTGCTCAGGCTACCAAATCAAGGCGGTGTTTGGCTGCAACTGCGATTAGCATCAAGTAGGATTTATCAAATCCGATAAATTCTTCCACGGAGCTTTCATGGATATGAAGGTCATCGACGGCGAAACAAATCCTTTAAATCCGACTCCTATTTGGAATTATGTCTCCATTAGACGTTACATGAGAAGAACACGGGAAGAAAGCGACGGAACACCAAAAAAATAAATTTAACTGAGCTTCGGGTTTAAGTTTGATTTTTTTTTATGTTTGGCTAAATTTAAGTTAGATCCATGCTTAAATCGTTTTAATAATATGCTACCAAACAACCCCTAAGGTTGAATTTCAAGCAACCGTTAATGTTATGGCAGCATACACTTCTTTTGATACTGTAGATAAGTTTTATGGTTAACAAGTTAAGAATGAAGGTTTGCCAAACCATTAAACATACGGTTAGACATGAGATTTTAGGACGTGTTGGAAATTGAGGAAGAACATTTTATTGGACCAAGGAATCAAAGCTGGGCATTTCATTTATTGGGAAGGGAAAAGTTCTTATGATATATATGATAGAAGTCTTATAATACAGTCAGAGTAGTGGTAAATTTGTAGATTAATTTAGTTGAGCTACATGTTCAAGAAAGAAAGAAAACATGAAGAGCTTTAATGTAATCTATCCTATACTTCTGAACCAAATATGGGAGCTCTAACTGAAATAGAGATAAAAAAACCTGAGAAAAGCTATAAGGATTTCCCAATAGAGCTTTTATTGTTTTCAATTGTAAGACAAGATGGGTTGTTGGCGACAGAGCAAAAAATGGGGATTGAAAATAATTGCAAAAGACTCAACATTGAAGTTACATGGTTAGTCAAGATTGGCTTTCCTGTACATTCATGTTTATACAAAGAAAATATTTTGCAATAACTATGAAGGATGCATCATAAGCTTTTGTTTAATGTAGTCCCTTAAATATTTGTAGAATGATAATAAATGACGAAACAATAGAATTATAGACTTTGCGAAAGTTTATATAAAATAACCTTAGCTTTTTTTTTTTGTTCACAGCGATTGGATATTTTTTTGACACTATCGCAACTGCTTTTAACATTGTGCTTGCATCAAATTGCTACAATAAGGTAGTTCATCAAGCCCACACACTAATGGGTTGAACAAATTTTTTCACACAATTCACGGCTGCAATTCTTGAAGCACTCCATAATTGCTTCTGCATCTAGTTATTGCCCCAACATACACATCTTTAATTATGTTAGCATATCTTTATCACATGCTTTTCTGCTTTAAAGCATACAATTTTTTTGTTGCTTGATCATTTACTTTTTAAAACTCAATAAAAACATAGAAAAGTCATTTTTATTCTCTCTTCTTTATTAATTGCCTTGATAAAAGAAATTGCTTTCCTAATAGATTCTACTAATAGAAACTAAATTCGTTATTCAAAACTATTGGGATTTTTTTATGCTTGTTGTTTATTATTATTGTTATTTGCTTGAAAATTCAGGACGGTAGAGTAATAATTTAAAATTTTAGAATTGCATGAAGATCAGACATATACACAAATAAAAGAAATGTCGTGGGAGGGGACACCAATATTTTTTACATGGAAAATCTTAAAAAGGGAAAAAGCCATTGGGTCGGATTCAATTTAAATAATCCACTATGTAATCAGGATTATAGAGGTCCACACTTCACTTGGATTAGGGGAGATGAGATTACAAACTAACTCATAGGTACTTTAAAATTACCCAAGAGTTGTAAATATAAAAGGGTTGTTGGGACTATAACTGTTGTAGTCATAGTACAATAGTCGTGGTGGGGCTATAAAAGTTGTAGTTGGCAATTAAAGTTGTATTTAGCTATAAAAATCGTGCTTTGTGACTGTAACAGCCGTAGTACAGTTACCAAAGTCGTAGTTGGTGGCTATAAAATCGTAGTTGGCTGCAAAAGTTGTAGTTGGTAGCTATAACCACTGTAGTTAGCTGCAAAAATTGTTGGTCGTGGTCGAAAATGGTCGGATTTATACAACGACTGATGGTCGACAACGATTCCTAGAGCTTGGAAGCTAATTTTGAACATCCGTCAGGACATCAAGTGTTAAATTTTAGTGTTCATCTCACTTTCTTCTTTTTCATCCCCTTTCAAGTGAATAATGTGGGTTTATTTATAGTTTTGGAGAATGGTATTTTAACAAATTTTACCGGAACTTCAAAACACTTTATCAAATGATGTCACTGATTCATTTTAACATAGGTTATTTTTATAACATGTAAGTGTCTTGACGACCTCAAAATTGATTGATTCTTTAACTTGTGGGATTCCTCTTGTTGAGCCACCTGATTTGATTATAAGCATGTTAAATTTTGATATCATTTAGCCTTTCAATTGATGCATAAAAAATTTTGACTACACTTCTGGTGCATGATCTGTGTTTGGATTCAGACTGGATCATTTTTAGCATCATTGAGTTCGTTTTGTTGAGATGCTCAACTTGAATATAAACTTGTTGGAATTAGAGCTCAGATGATCTTGAATGTGATTTTGGAATGTTTCTTGCTCAAAATGCGTTGGGATTCATGCATTATGCTAGAAATTTCTTGTTGACACATCAATATCAAGTGTATTTACCTCTAGCCTAGTTAAATGTAAAGAGATTGCATGGTTATTATTTCTTTTATGAAGATTGCTCATCAATGATAGAAACCACAGGCCATACAAAACACTTGATTTGAGTCAAATCATTAGTTTTAATACTACTTATTAGAAGAATTAAACATTGGGCCGTAGTATTTGAGCATCTATTAACATAGAAGCCTAAGCTAATATGCCATTGGCTATGTTTGTGACACTAGGGCTTCTCTCATTCTTATGTTTGTTGCTCTCGGCTACACTTGTGCTCGGGTTTTGCATGGGTTTGTCCATGCAAGCCGCGTGCGTTGTTTGTTCTTTTCATGTTCTTGTTTTCACTAGTGGCTCAGTAGTGTTCTTGCAGCTGCTGCTTTGGTTGTGCTTATTTTATTTTTGAAATGCATCATTGTTAGGGTTATGAATGATCTGATTTTGAGACGAGCTAGGGTTGGCTCGAATTGGATTGCATGCAGCTCAAAATGGATGTTTCCGTTCATTTTTTTTTTATTATTTTTAAAAGAGAGTCGCCAACTTGTCGATCGTCGTATAATTCCCTTATTCGAATAAATCTCCCTCCCGAATCATATAAATGATTCGAGGAGGAGAAGAATCGAAAAAGAAAGGACTTACGACAAAAAGACAAACAAGAGAAAAAGTAAAACGTGGAGAGTCTACGTGCGATAAACCTCGCAATGATAGATTAAGAATGTCCGTCCAAATAAGATCGAGCGGAGACACTTTAAACCAATATCCGCGAAAGAAGTATCTACATAGACTACCCATAACCAGAGAGTCAGGTGTATGTACATGTTATGGGGTCAAAAGTACTCCCAGAGGAACGTGTTCCTACTGGTTAATTACATCTTGGGAGATACCCAATAATACTCTCGATAAAAGGAGTTTCGCTTTATATTATCATAGACCTGGGGTATGGGAAATCAAATAAAGGTTATTCCGTGTGGGAACAGTCCCAATGCTTTAAAGCTCACGCCAAGCAATCGAGCAGAGAGTGAGTCTCTCACATCCCGAAATGGGTAGTGACTCATCGACACATGGGACCCACGGAATAACCTAAATCATCTTGATGGGGATATCCCAATACGTTAAAGCACGTCCGGGCCAAAGGGCAGAGGACAAATCATCGTATCCCAAATAAGCGACAGCTCATCGACATCGGGTCGTCAAGGTGATATCAACGCGGTCAAGAAGCGACAGGGCTCAAAGGGGCTCAACAAAAAAGAAGGTAGAATGATTCTAAAAGGTAGAGGTAATTGGGTCGGGCTACCACGGACCCGTTATACACAGCTACTAGGACCCTAATTCTACCTGGTCGTGAAGGTAGTCGACCCAACACGTCCTGAATCCCCGGTCAGCAATCTGTGAATTGTATCATCCACGAGAACCTCGGTAGCCCTAAGGTCAAAGGAAGGAAACTCTATCTTATAACTACAAGCTGGAGCTTCAAGAGGTGGGACTTATATCTGCCGAAATAATAAGGATACCTCAGGAAAGAAAGAGAAGCGGAGGTTCAGCTATAAAGCTGGAAACACTCCAAACAAAAGGACTTATACCCCGTCTGGGTCGGGGAGCCTTCTAACTCCCTAAGCGCACTAGACAACCACCTATATGAAGGTATGTTGGGTCAGTCAGGTTGGAAAAGTACAGGGACTCCTCCTCGGGACATGCAAACATGAATGCAGTTATCTAGAATGATCCTAAGTATTGTGGAGACCCTATATATGCAGGAAAGTAAAAGTTGCAA
>NW_018253714.1:34915-40147 GCF_001263595.1 Phalaenopsis equestris | reverse complement strand
AGTTTCTTTATTTTTTTGGGAGAGAGAGAATAGAGGAGAGAGGGAGGAGAGAGGAGAGAGGGAGAAGAGTTACTTAACTTTTAAAAAAAAGAAGGAAAATCTTTTTTTTAAATAATAATAATAATAATAATTTTATTATTATTATTATCTCTCCGCATCTTTTTGTGCAGCTTTCTTTTAAAATAAGATTTTTTTTTAATAATAATAATAATTTTATTATTATTATTATCTCTCCGCATCTTTTTGTCGAATACATCATTGCAGTGAAATGAACCTCTCCCCTAGGTAAATTCGACGTTCCGGACTCGACTGCACTGTCCGTTTCATCGTCTGGGGTTGTTCGAACCACTTATTTTAGCAATCAGGACGAAAATAAAAATTTGAGCATTTTTAGCCCGCATGCGAAACTGTGGTCCATTTCGTCGTCTGAGGTCATTTGGATAACTTCACCGACGAACGGGCCAATTTTAGTCAATTTCGTGCGCGACGCAATAACTAATTTTCGTCGATCGTAGGTGGACGCCTTACACCTATGACATCCAAAAAAATTGATGTCAACAATGGACTCATGGCTCGTATTTGATTCATGCTAGCTTGCTCGAAATTGAATTGAGCTTGATTTATCTCGAAATCGAAACAAGATAGCTCAAATTGAGCTATTAACGAGCTGGCTTATTTCGATTGATTGAGCCTAACATGAATGAATACAAATAAATTGCATAAAAATCCTACCAAATATACATTCTAAAATTTTATTTAGCATTATTTATATATATATTTTTTTCATAAATAAAAAAAATACTTCGAGCCGATCTCAAGCTAATTTGAGCCAATTCGTGTATGGCTCAAAATCAGTTCAAAAAAAAAAATTTGATCCATGGTTTCAAATCAAAGCTCGACTTGTTTATTTCGATTCGAGCCTAATTTTGAATCAATTTGAGAAACTAACGATGTTCTAGCTAAATTATCAGCCCTAATCATTGTGCCCTTTCGTGAAACATGGGTGTGAGATCATTCGACTTTTTTGACGTCAAATATTGCCTTGCCCCTCCCTACTTGGCTCTCAGAGTTCTGAGCATGCTCTTTTCTATTGTCAGTGGTTGATTTTTCCCCTAGAAAAATAATGGTTGGGATCGACCTTTTCCATTGATCATTATCGGGGGATCTTTTTCACTTCTTGATTCATCAAAGCTTCTTCGTATCCAAACTCATCCTAGATGACTTCTTTTAGAACCTTGGATACCCATGTTACTTTGTGGTAGCTCCTCTTATTTCCTTTCCACAGGTTGGCCCTTATCTCCCTTAACCTTTGCTCTCTTTTGAGACTGTTATTTGTGGTTTGAATGTTGTGGATCCTCTTTCCTCCCCAATCAACAATTCTCCATTCTTATTTTATCAAACTTCAAAAAATATTCAACATAAATAGTGCTCATTTTTTTAAGGCAAAACCAACTTTCTTTCTTCTTTATGAGGAGATTTTTAGACCTGCTAAGACCCTCAATCTTATTGGTAAATTTTCTATGGGTTTGTCGTAGCATAGAGGTACTTCACAAGCTCGTTTTGGATTTAAAGATATTAGATGACTACTTCATCTGGTTTTTTGATAACGTGAGCTTGTACCTGGAAAGTCACCATTCTAGTGTTAATGTATGCTCTTAAAACTCAGATTTACATTCAATTTCCTTTCAAGATAAAGTGGTTGATGCTCTTTATTCTTTCATCTTGTTGGTATTTATCACTAAATAGACCATTTAATTTATCACTGACAATTCTTTACAAGTTGTTGCAGAGTTCAACAACTTCCCATTAGTGAACAAAATGGTAATTATTTATCGCACGGTTTTATTTTTATTGCAGCGTTGAAGAGTGTTGTTTTTATAATGGGTTGAAGATTTCATGTTCTTTATACCTAAATGAGCATAAATAAGAAGAAAATTTATCATTACTTTCCTATTTTTCCTAGGTTTCACGTAGACAATTCATATAATTTTTTTGTACTTTTTCTAGTATGTCTTTATGTTGATATGCATATCCAATTTAGGAAACTGTGGGTCCGCTATTACATTTGAAGGGGAGAGATTATTCTCCCTTAATTATTTATTATTGTGTTTTCATTTTATTCCTTTTTATCATGATGATTTGAATTTCTCTCCAATTATATGAAGGTTAGTCTGAGTTGTATATATATATATTGTTATTTACTCAATCAAAAAGTTATAGTTTTTTCCTCTAAAAAATCTATATGGTATCAGAGCGAGAAAAAAAAAGCCCTAGCTCTTTGTTGAGCCTCTCTTTGTAGCTGCCATTCACTGCTGGCCCTCTGTCGTATCTTGTCATTGTAGTTGAATCCCTGCAGGCGCCTTTTTGCTGTTGCTTCTTGCAGACCCTCCTTTGTGATCTCGTTAGCGAGAGAGCTGGGTCAAACATCATTTTCTTCTCTTGGTGCCATACCCATTCTATTAATTTCGTCAGTGGTGCGATCAACTCCTTTGTAAGCGTCTGTTATATTGGCTCCAAGCTTCTTTGTTGAGTAGTACCACAATTGGCTCCTCACGACTTATTCGTTAGATTGACTTCTGGCATAACCTGTCTGGTTGTACAGCGATTCTTGTGGGCGATTGATTTTGAAATCCTAAATCTGAGAATTGATTATCTCTACTAGAAATCCCTGATCCGAGGAAATCTTGTCTTGGCTAAAAACAATTTTCAGTGAAAATCATGGGCTAACTGTTTCTCTCTCTATTGGAAATTCTGTATATGCGACAGATAGTTTCTCTTTCTAGTTGAAATTGTATTGAAGAAACAATTTATTTCTCCAGTGGAAATCCTGATGATAACTAAATGCGACATGAATTCGAAATGAACGCTACTTCTTCCTCTTCAGAAGTTATGCTAAAGATGAACCTAGGATGTTTGATTCTTCAATATCTAAAGTCTATTCCTCCATCACTAATCACAAACTATATGACAATAATTTCCTCCAGTGGTCTCAATCTATTTTCTTGTAAATCTGTGGTAAATGAAAATATGATCATCTCACCGAAGATTCTGCACCATAAATTACTGACCCTAAACATCAGACATAAAGATTGAAGATCACATGTTCATGCATTGGCTTGTCAACTCCATGCTCATAAAAATTTTAAAAAATCTCCCCTGTTCAAAATGAGCAAAAAAAATACGGGATGCCGCAAGAGAAATCTATCAGGTGTTGACGTCTCTGAGTTGTTTAACATTGATTCTATGTTACATGACTCACGATAGTGTGAGTTGAATGTTATTCAATACTTCAACACTCTCTTCAAATATTTGCTCCAACTAGATATGTATGAAATATACAAATGGAGGTGCTCACAAAATTCTGCTTTTTACAATGTCACTATTAAATTGAAGAGAACCATCAAGTTCCTTTTATCACTCATAAATAGGATGTCCAACAAAGTGTTAAATTTTAACAAATCTCTTAATGCACTCACAAAATTCTATCCACATATTCAGTCATTCACCTTTAACTCACCTCTAAAAGTTTTTTATTACATCGCTTTGGTTCATCTATATCAACCTAATTAGAGCAAACTAGATCTTAGGTCAATCAAATGTATTTTTGTGGGCTACTTAAAAAAAAAAGAGTATAAATGCTACTCTCTCGAAATACAAAAAATTTACAACTCTATGAATCTTACTCTTCTTTGAAAATCAACCATATTACCCCAAATCTAACATTCAGGAGGAGAGTTGGAGAGAATATCATATTTGACATACCATTTAGGAACCACAAGCTCACCTTTTTTATATTCTTGATGTACTTACTCTTGTCCTCACTATCACAAATCAACATAAAAATGAACCTACTACACTAAGCCCTCTCATAGCTCCCACCAAGAACCAAGAATTCTGTGTGTACGCTAGAAAGAAAAAATATATAGTTATCATGTAAGGGACAATTTGCAAAATCGGAATGTAAATCACTGGAACCAACTTCGCACACCCCAAGTATGCACACAAGGGTTGGGTCAACACATCATTATATCAAGAGGAAGAAGCACAAGTTTGTACAAAACATCATATAGAAAAATTTGTGACATTACAAAAGTATCATCCTCTAACAAGTTTTTTATTTAGAATTTGGATAATTTGTAGGTTCCAAGTTCAATCTAAGAGGTCTTATCTATTCTTGTTTGGAAATAAAATTGTGAAAGAAGAGATTCTTCTTCTTGAAAAGAATGATATGCCTGGATCATAACAATTTTGCCACATGGGAAAAAAACTGTTGGGTGCAAATGAGTATTCATTGTTAAATACAAAGCATATGGGAGCATAGAAATATTCAATGCTAGACTTGTAGTAAAAGAGTTCACTCAGTCTTGTGGGATCGACTATCAGGAGATATTTGCACCAGTGACGAAACTAAACACAATACGAATATTATTATCATTAGCTATCAATTTGGATTGGAGTTTACATCAGCTAGACATTTAAAGTGCATTTCCTAATGAGAATTTTGAGGAAGAAGTGTATATGGAGATACCTCCAGAATTAAAGAACAACACAAATAATTAGCTGGTGTGCAAACTAAAAAAATCATTATATGCGTTCAAACGCATGTTTTGAAAGGCTCACTAAGATTATTTTGTCAATGGGTACTATCAATGTCGTGCTGATCACACTTTGGGCTTGTTTGCTTCAGCATTTCAACCTGAGATCCAAACCAAATCAATAAAATTTAGCATTTGAATCTACGTTGCATGGATCATGTTTCGATTCATGGCGTATTTTTTATTGAACTGCGATTGTGGTATTTGCCCCACATCCCACGTTCCGTCCTTTTTTCTCCTTATTTACCCAGAAGCCGACAAGGATACCAGTCATGACCTTCTCTTCGCAAGAACTCTGCATCGATCTTGACCATCTTTGCAATTCTTTGGCACCCAAAGGTAAGATCTTATGGTTCTCTGAAGTCTGCGGCAATGATCTTGTCTTCTTTTGCAATGTCAAGCAAAAGCTTCTTCTTCCTCCCTCTGCTCATCGGGTGGGCCCTCTGGTCTCCATTGAGTGCTGCCGCCATCGCTAAGAACTTCCCTCAAACCATCTTTGTTAGTGTTGACATCTGGAATGGCAACGCTCGAGGAGGTGGGCTGTTTGTCTTTGTTTAATCGTGATTCACCTTCTACCCTATGTCAAGATATTGGAATTGAAAGCATCATGATTCTCCCTTCTTGTGGGCGATTGATT
>NW_018253714.1:21781-30735 GCF_001263595.1 Phalaenopsis equestris | reverse complement strand
TGAAGATATGGTGTATCCTAGTTCCAGGGTCAACCCTAAAGCCAAGTAATCCTGTAGGGATTCTTCTTAAATTCTCTTATAATGATCTTACCTACTAAATGCTAGAGGTTGAGATCAATATGTGGAATTTCAAGTTGAATAAAAAAAAGAGTTTTGAATTTCTAATAGTGGGGTACCTCTTCTAGTTTTCTAAGACTAGTCAATAGGAAAGTCCTATGGCTAGACCTAGGCTACTAAAGAAGTTTTCTAGACCTCAACCAAAAGTGAGGTCAACAGAGCCTCTTTGTAGCTTCCATTCACTGCTGGCCCTCTGTCATATCCCGTCATTGTAGTTGAATCCCTGCAGACGCCTTTCTGCTGTTGTCTTCTTGCAGACCCTCCTTTGTGATCTCGTTAGCGAGAGAGCTGGGTCAAACATCATTTTCTCCTCTTGGTGCCATATCCATTCTATTAATTTCGTCAGTGGTGCGATCAACTCCTTTGTAAGTCGTCTGTTATATTGGCTCCAAGCTTCTCTGTTGAGTAGTACCACAATTGGCTTCTCACGACTTATCCGTTAGATTGACTTCTGGCATAACCTGTCGAGCAGTACAGCAATTCTTGTGGGCGATTGATTTTCAAATCCTAAATCTGAGAATCGATTCTCTCTACTAGAAATCCCTGATCCGAGGAAATCTTGTCTTGGCTAAAAATAATTTTCAGTGAAAATCATGGACTGACGGTTTTTCTCTCTAGTGGAAATTTTGTATCTGCGACAGACAATTTCTCTTTCTAGTTGAAATTGTATTGAAGACAAAATTTATTTCTCCAGTGGAAATTCTAATGATAACTAAATGCGACATGAATTCGACATGAACTCTACTTCTTCCTCTTCAGAAGTTATGTTAAAGATGAACCTAGGATGTTTTATTCTTCAATATCTAAAGTTTATTCCTCCATCACTAATCACAAACTATATGACAATAATTTTCTCCAGTGGTCTCAATTTATGTTCTTGTAAATCTGTGGTAAATGAAAATATGATCATCTCACCGAAGATCCTGCACCAGAAATTACTGACCCTAAACATCAGAGACATAAAAGATTGAAGATCGCATGTTCATGCATTGTCTTGTCAACTCCATGCTCATGAAAATTTAAAAAAAATTCTCTTGTTCAAAATGAGCAAAAAAAATATGGGATGCCGCAAGAGAAATCTATCAGGTGTTGACGTCTCTGAGTTGTTTAACATTGATTCTATGTTACATGACTCACGACAGTATGAGTTGAATGCTATTCAATACTTCAACACTCTCTTCAAATATTTGCTCCAACTAGATATGTATGAAATATACACATGGAGGTGCTCACAAAATTCTGCTCTTTACAATATCACTATTAAATTGAAGAGAACCATCAAGTTTCTTTTATCACTCATAAATAGGATGTCCAACAAAGTGTTAAATTTTAACAAATCTCTTAATGCACTCACAAAATTCTATCCACATATTCATTCATTTACCTTTAACTCACCTCTAAAATTTTTTTATTACATCGCTTTTGTTCATCTATATCAACCTAATTAGAGCAAACTAGATCTTAGGTCAATCAAATGTATTTTTGTGGGCTACTTTAAAAAAAAAGAGTATAAATGTTACTCTCTCGAAATACAAAAAATTTACAACTCTATGAATCTTACCCTTCTTTGAAAATCAACCATATTACCCCAAATCTAACATTCAGGAGGAGAGTTGGAGAGAATATCATATTTGACATACCATTTAGGAACCTCAAGCTCACCTTTTTTATACTTTTGATGTACTTACTCTTGTCCTCACGATCACAAATCAACATAAAAATGAACCTACAACACTAAGCCCTCTCATAGCTCCCACCAAGAACCAAGAATTCTGTGTACTCTAGAAAGAAAAAAATATATAGTTATCATGTAAGGGACAATTTGCAAAATCGGAATGTAAATCATTGGAACCAACTTCACACACCCCAGGTACGCACACAAGGGTTGGGTCAACACATCATGGATATCAAGAGGAAGAACAAAACATCATATAGAAAAATTTGTGACATGGAAAATTATCATCCTCTAACAAGTTTTTTATTTAGAATTTGGATAATTTGTAGGTTCCAAGTTCAATCTAAGAGGTCTTATCTATTCTTGTTTGGAAATAAAATTGTGAAAGAAGAGATTCTTCTTCTTGAAAAGAATGATATGCCTGGATCATAACAATTTTGCCACATGGGAAAAAAACTGTTGGGTGCAAATGAGTATTCATTGTTAAATACAAAGCATATGGGAGCAATGAAATATTCAATGCTAGACTTGTAGTAAAAGAGTTCACTCAGTCTTGTGGGATCGACTATCAGGAGATATTTGCACCAGTGACGAAACTAAACACAATACGAATATTATTATCATTAGCTATCAATTTGGATTGGAGTTTACATCAGCTAGACATTTAAAGTGCATTTCCTAATGAGAATTTTGAGGAAGAAGTGTATATGGAGATACCTCCAAAATTAAAGAACAACACAAATAATTAGCTGGTGTGCAAACTAAAAAAATCATTATATGCGTTCAAACGCATGTTTTGAAAGGTTCACTAAGATTATTTTGTCAATGGGTACTATCAATGTCGTGCTGATCACACTTTGGGCTTGTTTGCTTCAGCATTTCAACCTGAGATCCAAACCAAATCAATAAAATTTAGCATTTGAATCTACGTTGCATGGATCATGTTTCGATTCATGGCGTATTTTTTATTGAACTGCGATTGTGGTATTTGCCCCACATCCCACGTTCCGTCCTTTTTTCTCCTTATTTACCCAGAAGCCGACAAGGATACCAGTCATGACCTTCTCTTCGCAAGAACTCTGCATCGATCTTGACCATCTTTGCAATTCTTTGGCACCCAAAGGTAAGATCTTATGGTTCTCTGAAGTCTGCGGAAATGACCTTGTCTTCTTTTGCAATTTCAAGCAAAAAGCTTCTTCTTCCTCCCTCTGCTCATCGGGTGGGCCCTCTGGTCTCCATTGAGTGCTGCCGCCATCGCTAAGAACTTCCCTCAAACCATCTTTCTTGGTGTTGACATCTGGAATGGCAGCGCTCGAGGAGGTGGGCTGTTTGTCCTTGTGTAATCGTGGAATAATTTTGATCTTATAAAATTATTTCGGACCTAGCTAAAAGAACCAATTCTTCTCTGATTGTTTCATTTGTGTACAAAAACAACCATTAGATCTTCTATTTGTAAAGCTTTGTAAATTATTTGCAATATAAGTTATAAATTTTGTTGTATACTGATAAAGTTTTTCAGGCTTGGTAATTATTTATGCACTTGGAGTGGGTTCTTAGGTTATTTATTCTTGTTTCCGTAGAGGCTTCTTATGGTTTGAGTTAAATGCTCTTTTGCACGGGTAAGATCTCACGATCCTCCCAAGCAATAGTGTTTTTTAAGCTTGGATACTAATCGTAAAAAAATATTAGGTTGAATAGGTTGAATTTTTTTTCGCTAATCTCTCTTTGGAAGATTGATCATAAGACCAAATTGAGGTTATTTTTAAAATCTATGAATTCTATATAATATGATCAGAAGGTTTTTCATACATTTATCCACAGACAATTGTAAAGCAGCGCTTTCAAAACAAAATTTTTCAAATAGAACTGTTTCTGGAGTAATAATTTTCAAACAACGGATTTTCCATAGTATCTTCTGAACTGATAACCATTTTTATTGTATATGTAGATGATATTATTCTTATAACATAAGAGAACATAAAACAATTAAAAGAATAATGACTTATGAGTTTGAGATCGAATATATTGGAATTTTAAAATATTTCCTGGAAATGGAAACAACTAGATCCAAAGAAGACATTGTCATATGTTGGAGAAAACATAGCATTAATTTATTAAATGAGACAAAAATTTTGGAATGCAAACCAACAGATACTCGTATGGATCCCAATCGACAACCATCAACGTAAGGATATAACCCGTTGAAAAAGGGAGGTATTAAAGACTTATGTGGAAACTTATTTATTTGTCACATACAAGACCTGACATTAATTTTTCTATGAGTGTAGTAAGTCAACATATGAACGATCGAAATGAAGATCATTTTGAATCGATGTTTTGAATTCTGAGGTACCTAAAGTTGACTCTGAGATGTGGATTGATCTTCAAAAAGATTGAGAACCATGACATTGAGATCTATACTGATGCTACCTAGGCAGGAGACAAAAATTTTGGGATGTAAACCAATAGATACTCCTATGAATCCCAACCGACGAACGTCAAACAAAGAGGATAATACCCCAGTTAAAAAAGGGAGGTATCAAAAACTTGTGTGGAAACTTATTTATCTATCACATACAAAACCCGACATTATTTTTACTGTAGGTGTAATGAGTCAACATTGAACGATCCGACTGAAGATCATTTAGAAGCAGACTTTTGAATGTTGAGATACCTAAAGATGTCTCTGGGATGGGATTAATTTTCAAGAAAATTGAGAACCATGACTTTGAGATCCCACCGATGCTACCTCGGCAGGAGAATTGGCTGATGGAATATTTACCACGGGTTACTGTTTATTTGCATGGGATGAACTTGTCACTTGATAAGTAAAAACAAGTCGTGGTCGCAACAAGCAGTGTATAATCTAAATATTGTGCCTTGGCCTTAGGAATTTGTGAAGGAATGTGGCTAAATAAACTAATGGTGGATATTCACATGTAGAACCAAAGTACTTTTAAGATGTTCAATGATTTTCAATCAATTATTATTTTTTCAAAGGATTTGGTATACCATGATCGAACCAAATATATAGAGATTATCAAACACTTTTCTAGACGGCCAATGAAGGGGTTGTTCAACTAATCTATATATTAACTCAGTAGCAGATTGTCAGACATTTTTAGCAAGTATCTTTCTTGGACTGCTTCAGTTATCTCAGCAGAAAATTTGGGATGTATGACATATATAACCTAACTTAACACGGGATGTTGATATACATATCCGGTTTAGAAAACTGTTGGTTCGCTATTACATTTGAGGGGTAGAAATTATCCTTCATTAATTAATCATTATTGTGTTTTTATTTCTATCTTTTTTATCATGATTTGAATTTCTCTCCAATTGTATGAGGGCTAGTCTAAGCTGTATATATATTGTTATTTGCTTAATGAGAAAATTACCACTTTTTTATCCTCCAAAAATATGCACTATGTTTTTTGCTCGTGCATTTCTTGATAAATACCTTTGATGTACTTATTTTATTATCTAGTTAAAATATTTTTTTTAAAAAAAAAACCCTAAGCTGATATATAAGTGGCACTACTATATTAGGGAATAAACTTTTACTTTATGTTCTATTAACCACTATTCTTCAATCTTATGTGAATCTCAGCATATTTGCCAGTTTTCCCTTCTTTCCCTGATACAAATTTATACTATTTTTCAACAAAAAAATCTAACTTCTCTTTTGGTCAACCTAATCTCTCTTCATGCGAAGGATTGGATCATATGCAAAATAATGGTATGAAAGCCGGTTAACACTTTCTAAATATCAAATTTATTTTATGTTTGTGTAGTGTATAACAAGAAGATAAGCTGCACATCCTTCTTTGTAAAATCCAACAAAATTTTCTAAACTTCCTTTTTTTATTACTTGGTATAAAAAATTATACTTTGGGCTTAAAATTACTCCTCCTTTTTTATAATCTATAGCGTTAATTATTTATAAGGCAAATGCTTTGTCAGTTGAAATATATTAGAGATTTTTTTTTTGGGAACTTTTGTTTCAAAATTTCTTATCACGTGAACCTTGGACCAGAGCTACCAAAGTTGGGCTCGTACTATGATTCATGAATCCTACACCAATTCCTAATGGAATCTTAAAACCTTGCTTAAAAATTTTATCCGTGATGCACGATAATTTAGCCAAGGAGATTTTTTGTGCCCCATATTTTTGCTTACCAGCTAGCAATGGCATATGATTATCTACAGAACTCATAAATGTTTTATGCTGTGTTCCGTATCCGGTTCATCAGATCAATGCTCGGCAGGAAATGTTCCATATCTAATTGGTTTGGATAGTTTTGTGTGTGTTGAGACGGACTTTTTATTGTCAATTATTTGACAATAAAAATAAAAAAGAAGTTGCCATTGTTTTCTCATTTAATTTCTCCAATAATAAGCTTTATTGGTTTGCCATCTCTATGTTTTGTTTCTCTAGAAAGGGGAACATTTGTGTAACATCCATG
Organism: Phalaenopsis equestris; assembly: GCF_001263595.1. Lineage (NCBI taxonomy): Eukaryota > Viridiplantae > Streptophyta > Magnoliopsida > Asparagales > Orchidaceae > Phalaenopsis > Phalaenopsis equestris. Next base: position 24,474 of record NW_018253714.1, on the reverse strand, counting down.
CTTCTTAAAATTTGTAATAGATGTTACTTGGTTACTAGCCCTTTGTAGACTTGCAAATCGTTGTGCGGTGTAAGATACAATATTATATAAAACGAGGCTTGTTTGTTGCAATTATCAAATAGATATAGTAATTTGCAGATACAGAAGGATTTGTGATACCAAGCCTGACTGTTGGAGACTCTGGTCTTGGTGATTGGGATGACCCAAATTTAAAAGATCTCAAGCCTCCTTCAAAGGTTCTTCTTTACGAAGCAACTTTTCTCTGTAAGTTTCACATTTTACTCCCACTTTCTGCACAGAAACTAAACCATGATATTCCACTGCCTCCAAAAACAGGGTGTCAAGGCAGAGGAAAAGATCTACCTGGGACCACACGGTGCTCCTCCTTCGCAAGTTAAACATCAAGATCTGAATGCGGCAGGGCGCAAGCAGAGATTCAAGCAGAAACTGAAGGAAGCTGACCATAAATATTCCGGAACAGGTCGCGAGAACAAGGTTCAAACTATACGGGAGCTTGTAGGTGGTAAGGTCAGCAGCAACACAATGCCGAAGAATTCTCCACGTGAATGGCTCGATCCACATTGCCATGAATCTCATTTTGAGAGGTACTCCCACTGAGTGTTTTAGTTTCTGAGGATTAATTGAATATTTCTTGACCATTTCTGCTCACATAGTTTGCTAAATTATCTGCATGTTTTCCAACTATAAAACCTGGATATTTTCTATGCGTTCTGTCTGCTGGTACTTTATCAATGCTTTCAAGCCTTTGACCTTAAGTACTCTGAAGCTTCTTCTTGTCGATGCATTGTATGTGCTGTAGACTAGGATTATTGCTTGCACTTGGACTAATTACATCAATTATGCGTAGAGAGCTACGTGATTTCCCTAATAGAATGCCATTTTTATTTTTGCTTTGGTGACGGGCTAAAACAAGTACCGGCCAGATACATTCTTGTTAGTTGCCATGTTTGTCGGCCAGATGCTTGTTAGTGCGTCTTAGCAGACATTCAAATTTATTGTTCACGTACCCCCTTTATTTAGACTTGATAGTTCCTTAGAAAAAATGAAAATATAAGAAGCAAAATTGATGATAATATAATAGTTGCTTATTAGAAATGACAGATATTTGAAATCATGAATACAATATGTTGGATTGAATTATGAAAAACTCGAAGGAAAGATGCAAATGAAATAATTAGAAATTAAAAAAAAATAGAAAAATATATATAGTTGGCATAATTTTTATGCTTTATTTATAAAAATTCTAAACTTATTATCCGTCTAATATCGAGTTGGATGCGGATTTAAAATTAACAAAATTAAATCTATGTGTTGCATCCATAGATCACCTTTGAACATCAAATTCATAATTTGAAGAATCTTAATTACTTTGTGATTTTTCTTTTATAATTAAATATGTTTATACATGATTCTTGTGTTAATAAACTTGGCAAGCTTTTCTTGAATAATTTTTATGTGTGTAAACATTAATGTGTGTAAATTTCCAAAAATTAATGTGCACTAAATAATTGGGAAAAATATTCTGTACGTCAAGCGTACGCAGGAGTTACGTACATAAAAGGGTACATGGGGGTTACACGGGGTTTACAAGGGGGTTATAACCCCGTTGTACCTCTCGTGTAACCCCGCTGTAACCTTGTAACCCTAATGGATAAAATAAAAGCACAGGTTACAAGTTAGTTACACGAAAGTTACAAGCAAGTTATAACACGTTTGTAACCCCATGTAACCCTCGTATAACGCCCGTGTACCCTATTACGTACACATCTCTGCGTACAATCGACGTACGCAATTTTTTTCCTAAGAATTGAGTGGTATATATTTAGCTGTCTAATGCATAAATTTTATCTTCTTATATTTATATCACCAAAAATTTTTATGCCTATGTTTAAACGATCATATTTTCATGTATATGTATGTGCGGTGGCATATAGGTAAAATTTGAAGTATAGGCGTGAGGTATGTATGTCCAAAAGAATCGAGTGGCGTGTATTAATATGATTAAATAAATGAAAATTGGTAGAAAGCATTAAATGATTTTCTTATTCTTGAATGTTTAGAAATCAATGAAATATTAAAAGGGCGAAATAGAAATGTAAGACTAATTTCTTTTTGCTCAATTATTTTTTTTGCTCGAATGCTTATAAAAAAAAAATTCTCTTTTTTTTTTGTTTCTTTTTCTTCTTTTTTAAGGCACATTTGAAGTGGAGGAATGCATAGGTGTATCGTCTAATAGAAAAATACTGCTCAGACTTGGAAGGAAAATTTTATAAGATGATGGTAAGACGTAATGGTATGTGGCATGGAATGTTGACCTATAAAAGGAGAAAATATTGTGTTTGTTACCCGAGGATGAGAATAGCCACGCGAGAGATCGGCATATATCTCATCTACAAGTGAGGTGGCGGCCGATCAAGCAATATTTTCTAAGGGTTTAGCCATTGGTGATGCAATATTTTTTTCCTATAAAAGAGATGCATAAAATTAAGTCAAGTATTTTTGAGATAAAATATTTATTAATTTTATATAATAATTGTTATTTTCTAATGGGCAATTAGTTATTAATAGTTCTATGGCTTGAAGCCAATTTTAGCTTAAATATTGTCAAATATCTAGCAACCTCTTCCATCCCTTTTTTTTTTTTTTCACTCAAATATTGAAATTCACAATAA
>NW_018253714.1:5338-14313 GCF_001263595.1 Phalaenopsis equestris | reverse complement strand
CACCGACGCGGACCGACGGTGCCCGGTCGACGATGGTGGACAACGGTAGACGATGGTCAAAGATGGTCAGCGGTGGTCGTCGGAGTTCAGCTATGGTCGACGACGATCGACGGTGTTCAACGACGGTCGGCGATGGTGCTGAGCTCCAGCTCCTTCTCAAAGCCTCAAATTCTTTCCCAAGGCTTCAGCTCTCCCTCCCACAAGAGGGGTAGGGGTTTATTTATAGTGTTTTGGATGTCATTAATGCAGGAATATTAGCCATTTTGATCAGACGGTCTGGAGAGCTTTCGTCAATCATATATAGTTTAATGGATCTTTGAGTGCCTTAACAATGTCAAAAGTGGGTAATCTTGGGGTTGTTGGATTTGTTTTATCGAGACGCTCGATTCGATTATAGTCTTGCTAGCGGTGACATTAATTCTACCTTCCAAATGTGTTTGGAAATCATCTAAGAGTGGTTTAATGACTTGATTTGGGCTTGATTTGACTCTTATAAGACTAAATTTAATATCATTAGGTCCGTCTCATCGAGCCAGTCAGTTTGAGTATAAGTTTGCTGAAATTGGAGCTCTGGATGACTTTTAATTGAAGTTTGAATATTTTTTTGCTCAAGATATTGTCTCCAGATTCATTTCATGCATTGAGATTCGTGTCAAATGATGAAAATTTATTAGTGGTGTATCAATATATTTATAAATGCATCCTTGAAATACCTCGGCATAAATTTATATGATTTAAAAAGTATTCTCTTAAATATGCTGCTATTGTATGAAAAATTATGGTAAGGGCTCTCAAAATTCATGTTGTAGTTCTTCAATCTAGAGGGATATTTTTCCCCTCTGGTTGTGTTATTTGTACGTAATAACTATTATAAATCTCATTCTTACTTATTCTTACTTATTTTTTAAATGCCAGTTCTCTTTCTCGATCCTTAAAAGAAACACTTTTTTTTCATTATGGCAAAATTATCAAAAAAATTTAGTAGATTTTGAATGAAAAATTTGAGTGCATTTTAATGAATTGAATTAAGTGTTAAGGGTTTGGTACTCTTCCTTCTCTTGACCAAACTCGAGCTCCATTTGTGATTTTCTTTTGCTTGGTTGAGTTCTACACTTCCCACCTCTACCTAAATGGTGGCAATGATTTATCGAATTGCCTTGCTTGCCTTGCTGAGCTCTCCTTTTCTCCTTTTTCAGCTTTCTATAGTTTGTTTTTTCTCTCTTAGCTATTTGTTTATCTTCACTTGTTTTGTATATCCGACTTTCTTGTTTTAGTAGCCGTTTTAATGCTTAGTTGGGAATAAGAATAAGGCTGTGAGGATTGTGCATGTATACACGACATCATTGGAAATTATATATATATCTATATTTATATATATAAAGCTCCCTATCTAAAGTTCCACGTTCTACCTTTTGCTTCATAAATTGGGAAATAAGATATGGTCTGTGGGACTGTGAGGACCGAAAAAAAATTATTGCATGCGGATCCCACATGCAGAGATGCATGCGATGTCCGATTCTGACCGATGTATTTCATGTTTTTTTTTTTTTAAAAAAAATTTAAGTGAAGCCCACCGAAATACATCATGACCGTAGATCACCGTGATCTACGATCAGGATCGAACACCGCATGCATCGTATGCAATAATTTTTTAGCCACTGAGGATTATAAGTTGGCAATTTATAATTTGTTTATATATATATATATATGAATGTCTTATCAAAGGCATCATTACAAATTAGAAAAATTAAATATAAAAATATAGCTCACCATGTAAGCATTCCGCGTGCTACCTTTAGCTTCTTCAGATGAGAAATAAAATAAGGCCTGTGAGGTATGGTAGGTTTAGCAGTTCTGCACAAAGATGTATTTATTAAGTTACAAGGCAAGGTCAATGTTATAATTTAAGGAGCTCCTCCAATCCATAGCTTCACCATGCAACACTGACGTCACCAATCCGGCCAAAAATATGAAAAACTTGTACATTGTCTGTTTAATGTTTTTTATTAAAATAGTATGGATATGACATCGATAAATTTTAATTAAAATTCATTGAGGATTCCAATTTTAATAAATTTATGATTAAATTGTTGAGCTTGATGAGATGAATGTAATGACAACAAATTTGATCAAAATCAGAGTCAAAGCCCATTATGCGCATTTTTAATCATTTTTAAAAGCCTCATGCTAGTGTCCTATTAGAAGTCAAATAAATTTCAAATCTAACAAGCTTATGTTCAAATTGAGCTTCTTGACAAACTTTTTTTCATGATCTCTGAATCTTGACATTGTTCAGGCATCAAATATCTACAAAATGTCATTCGATTAACGGAATCTCTCAAAGTCGTCGGATGGAGTGTTTCATATTCTTTACTTATTGGGGGGTCTCTCTTAGAATCTGTAAATAAAGCCCTACCCACATCATGAAAGGGGACCTAGGCCTTGAACCTAAAGAAGACCAAAACTTTGAGGAGAATGATCTGACATCTAGTGTTTCACCTCGAAGGTCCAACGAGTGTCACCTACCTTCAATCACCATGAAACTCCCCCTACACATTGCAACGAAGTACCTTGCAGATTCACGACGAGTTCTGTGGAATCTCAACGTATGTTGCTCAATTACAAAGCGCCATGCGGAGTAACGCCCTACCTTGTAGAGTAACCAAGCATCCTACACAGCAACACACTCTGACTACAGCGCAACAATGTGCCTCTCATATGATACAACGACACCTCTGAAAGACGATGTAACAACACACTCCAAATATGATGCATCAATGTGCCTCAAATACGGTGCAATAAAGCCTCATAAAGATAGTGTAACAACACACTCCACATTATTATCATCTGTACTCAGTATATGATGACTTTCTTTGGACTCTTGAAGCTTTATACTTGCAGGCTACCACTAAAACGTACAGAACCAACAAGATATACATGGTTCACAACTCATGCAACTCCTACTCTGACCTCAGTAACCACTGAAAATTATCACAGCTCATGTAGCTCTCAAATCCAACTTTTTTAGTATATGAATGTTATCATAGTTCATGCATCTCCCAATTTTGGCTTATATGGCCTACAGAAGTTATTCTAACTTCTTGTTATGGTCTATGTGATTACTATGTCTAACTCTTACCTCTACAACCTACAAACATTATTGCAACCCCCCGCTGTAATCAATGTTGTCAATCGACGCTTTTAAAGCAATTATCTATAACCCACATGACCAACTATTATCATAGCTTATAACTCTGTTCTTTAGACAAGCTGGTGCTACAACCACCATCTACAACATTAACGATGGACTATTGCCTCCATGACAATCGACTATAGCCTTCGCAACCTGTTATGAATATTATTGTTTAAATATCATTATGCATCAACATTGTAATTTCATCTTCCCAAGATCATGAGAAGAGTGAGTTTGTGTACTCATCATTATATAGTGAATTAGTTTTACTCACTAGGCCCCATGGTTTTTTTCCTTTTTTCCAAGAGTTTTCACTTAAAACATATGATGTCTACCTATCAGTTTGATTATCTGAGTGTTCTTTAGACAAGCTGGTGCTACAACCACCATCTACAACATTAACGATGGACTATTGCCTCCATGACAATCGACTATAGCCTTCGCAACCTGTTATGAATATTATTGTTTAAATATCATTATGCATCAACATTGTAATTTCATCTTCCCAAGATCATGAGAAGAGTGAGTTTGTGTTCTCATCATTATATAGTGAATTAGTTTTACTCACTAGGCCCCATGGTTTTTTTCCTTTTTTCCAAGAGTTTTCACTTAAAACATATGATGTCTACCTATCAGTTTGATTATCTGAGTGTGCGTTGATTTTTCATGCATCGTTAAGACGATAATCTATTATTCTACCACCGCGAATCTTTCGGCACACATCAAGTCTTATTTTTTATCCATATTTAGGATTGATATTAATGATTTTGGTTTATTATTATTTTTATTTTAAAATGATATAATTATATTGTAACTAAAATATAAAAAAAAATGACTTGAAATAGTTATAAAGTCATTTTATCATCAATACCATAATCATATTATTACATATTATAACATGAAATTTTTTAACATTTTTAAACCTAATTCTTCAAGATTTATGAATTTATTTTTTTATATGCTGCACATAATTTCATTCATAATATTACTTAACAATAATATATTTTAAAATGCATAAGAAATATAAATTAATTATTTTATTAATATTAGAAAGTATTATAATTTCAGTAAACAATGTTTAAATTTTAATTAAAAATTAAACTAATTCATTATATTATTAGCTATAAAAATCTAAAAAAAAGAGGCATTTAAGTATCTAGCAAACAATTCTTACATCTTTACATATATACCTAACACCTAAATTTTTAAATTTACACCCATAATACTTTAATCTTTAATATCACATCAAAAATAGCATTATTATGGCTTTTAAATGTGAAATGCATATTTTCATGCAGTCGTTTAAAACACTAAAGTCTGTGTAAAAATGAAAGTTTAGGTGTGAGATATGTACATGCACGAGACATTTGTGCTAGGTATGTAAATTTTCCATTAATAAAATTAAGAAAAACATTTTCATTTAATTTTCACAAGTTTGGCATGATAATCAAATTGATGTTAACTTAAAATTCATTATAAATTATAACTAAAAGATATATTTGAATTGAAATAAAATAAATTTAAAAATTATTTTAATTGATAACTTAGGTGCTAGATATGTCAAAACATACAAATTGAGACTGAATATGTTAGTTTCTTTAGTCCCGCTTAAATATAGTTTAGTGGGTGGGCCAGTTAATTGGGTGGATCCTAATACAATTTATTGGGTGAATCGCACCACATCACCGGACGCACAATATGATACAATTCATGCCGCCATTCGAACATCCGGCCGACGGATATATTCTCTCCGTATTCACAATTCACATACCATTATAGGAGGTAAAACTACAAATTTAACCGTACTAAATTGTTCTGATGACTAAAATTTCAGACTACTATGTGAGCTAAACATAATGTCACCTTGTTATGAATAAATGTAATCGATGTTCCTAGCAGTCTACAAATAAGCTGTGCCTTTAAGGGTCAATGTATCAACCAATCAAGTAAATCTGTAAGAAACAAGGAAACGGGTCAGCATTCCTACAAAAAAAAAAAAAAAAAAAGTTCATTATGACAACCTTCTTGATGTACAAGTTTTGTTTATTATTTTAGTTGTATAACCTTACATCCCTGAATATTTAAAGGATAGAGTACAAGTCTTAACTTGACACAAATATCTCACACATAAAAAGATAAAAATAAATGACGTAGAAGTCATTCAAGAAATTTTACATGGAAAAATTAAAGTTGTGAAAATCATAGGGTCTGCCCCACTTGAACTGGTTTCACAATAACTATATAAGTTATAAGACTTTGCATGTCTCTTGAATAGGAAGTAATCTTACAATAGTGGGGGTTATCGACCCGATTTTTGCTAGTCTTTAAAAAAAAAAAATAAACATACCTTTAATACCTCAAAAGAAAAAAAAAAAAAAAAAAAAAAAAAAAGTTCATTATGACAACCTTCTTGATGTACAAGTTTTGTTTATTATTTTAGTTGTATAACCTTACATCCCTGAATATTTAAAGGATAGAGTACAAGTCTTAACTTGACACAAATATCTCACACATAAAAAGATAAAAATAAATGACGTAGAAGTCATTCAAGAAATTTTACATGAAAAAATTAAAGTAGTGAAAATCATAGGGTCTGCCCCCCTTGAACTGGTTTCACAATAAATATATAAGTTATAAGACTTTGCATGTCTCTTGAATAGGAAGTAATCTTACAATAGTGGGGGTTATCGACCCGATTTTTGCTAGTTGAGCAACAAATTATTAGGGAAACAATAATGATACGACTGTGATGGTGGATGATCAACGATAGGGATCAAATGATGAAGATTTGGGTAACACTGTTGGCGTTGATTGAATGATTGCTGTGGTTGGGTGATGATTATGGCTGCTATGCAATAATGGTGGTGACAATAGAATTGTTATATAGTGATAACAGTGGCCGAGAGGCATAGTTTGATGGTGATGATCGAGCCACCATGCTCCGACAGTAGTGGCAGCCGGACAACATAGATTCGGTGAGGACGACGAAGGCTATGGCTTGTTAAAGTTGGTCCAATGGCGGTGGATGTTAAGCAGTTGAAGTTTGGTGGTCATTGCGTTCCAATGTTGGTGGCTACCAGTAAACAGAAGTTCAGTGGTGGCGATGACAAAACAATTGTGGTCAGGTCACGGTGGTGACAACCGAATGACGATGTACAGGTGTTAGGAGAGGTAGTGAATGCTCAAGATCTTTGAGCTTGTGTGAGTCCTCTCCTCCCAAGTCCTCCTTGTTTAAATAAAGAGTGAGGTTCTAATTATATATTTGAGGAGAGTTATTCTTTGTAAATGCTAGTTGAATCAAGACAACTCAATGGGGCCTAGAGTGATCCTCCTAATAACATGATTTTTTTTTTTATTCAAGTGCCTTAATGATATCAGTATTATGTGATCTTGTGTACATTTGATTGTTCTCATCCAACCTCTTGATATTGACTATAAACTTATCAGATTTAAAAATTATTTAATCATCCATAAAGTATTTCTCCAAACTTCTTTTTATGCTTTAAATTTACAAGCTAGTTATCCATTTCTAATGCTATCCAGGTCTGGAATTTTGTGTATTAATTTGTGACAAATGATGCTCCTGAAGAAAGCATTTTACACTCAACATTTCACTGCATCATGCGCTTGTGACAAAATACGCAAACAGAAGAAAGCTGAAACACTGGTACTCTGCAAGCCTATAACCTCCATTGTTATAGAGGCATATATATAATTACATGAATAAGTTAGGGCTGAGTTCATCATCTTCACTATTCTGTTTCTTTTGGGCTGTTCTATTTTAAGTCACGTGGTTGGTATTCATTTTTTTAGTACACATTTTGGAGTAATTTATGATCCTAAGCGCCTCCGAACACCAAATGAATTCGGACCTCAGCTTAATTAAAACAAGCCAGAAACTGCTTTGAAAATCTAACCCCTATCAACCAGCATGCAAACAAATTGGCACCGCACCTATTTTGTGCATTCAATGCATTGTTCCCATTACTTTATCTGACATGCATGTGCGCAGCAACAGAAACACAATGAAAGGTTTCACCAATGATCGCCTCATGATTTTTAATTCAAGCATTTATTTTCATCCAATTTTCAAGCTCTCACTTAAATATCAAAACTTGCAATAATACTACAATTCTTATATTTTTTTTACTTTTATCAAACACAAAGCCTCCATAGTAGGTCATGATAAACATTATATTTTAAAATTTATTTTAAGCGAGGACATTAATAAGTATAACTAGATTCTAATACTTAGATAAAAATATTAATTTTGATGCATTATATAAATGCTATATCGCTTTTCCAATTAAATCTGTCAATAAAAAAAAAAGTAAAAAATAAAACTTTATAACTTTCTGCCTATTTTGTTGGTGATGTAAAGTTCACAATAATTATTTCAATTAACATCTTTTTTGGTAATTTACATGCATACAACACAAAATCTTATGCGGTCAGCACACTTTTATATTTATATTTATACACTTTTGTGTCATAAATTTTTGCATGAATCAAATATAAAAAAAAAAGTGTTATTAGTTATGTGATATAAAAGATTTGATCTTAGTGTCATGATCTGAGTGTCATGCAGTGCAAAATTGAAACTTTAGGAGCAGTTGTAACCTGCTGATAAACTGATTAAAAATAATCTGATGATTGATAAACTGATTAAAAATAATCTGCTGATTAGCTAGATGCGGTAGCTATTATAAATTTTTATATTTTTATTTTTTTTTGAAAAGTCAGGCCGCAGTCAGAAAGCTGTCACCGCACCTAGACAGATGCTGTGTGAAAACGTTGTTTTCAGCGTTTTGAAAATGCATAAACTGTCAAAATACATTTTACCCAAACAGATCAAATGCATTTTTAAAACGTCAACGCACTAAATAAGCTACCCTCAGCAAACCATTAGTTGGCAGGTATGTAAATACATGAGAATTGTGAACCAAATCTATCTGTGGACACATGCCTATTAATCAAAAAACTAGCTATGCAAGAAAATAACTGTTTACACACTACATATTTATTACATTATACAACAAACACAATTAATCATGACACACTACACTATATTAGTATCCTGATTAATGAAAAATCTAATTTTAACAAAACATTCCGTAATTTTAGTACGCTGCATTTATGATTAGAAGTCCATCATAGCCTCGAATGCGCCAATGGCAGGGGCCGGGAGTCCGAGAACCAATGTGGTACCCTTACCTCCCCTGTCCTGTGGCAGGAGCAGCGCCACCTCCCGGTGAGGCAGCTCGGCCGGTCCTGTCTGAGCCGCACAACCCCAGCCGAAATCTGTAGCTCCAAATCCAAGCCGGGTCCAGTCTGTCAGCACAAGGGTCCCAGCCAGTGACGGTCGAGCTCGCGTCAGCTCAAAATAGTCGATGGCAGACCTAACAAACCGGTCCGTAATATCTCGAGCCGCGGTTTGTGTGACCCCCCCGACCCGGGTGGGCGAGCGGCTTGTCAACCAGCTCCCCGGCCGGGCAAATGCAGCAGGCGAAGACGATCCCGTTGCCAAAGAACCCGGCCGGGAGCGGAGGGTTGAGCCGGTTCCTGCAGTCGACCGCGAATAGAAGCTTGGTAGGGTCGGCCGAAGGCGTATTGAGGGCTTTGGTTCGCGCGCGCCAAACCAGACCGGTGAGGGCGGCGAAGGTGGTCGGCGGCGGGAATTCGCCATTGGCTGTAGCGAGAAGCTTGAGGCGGGAGAGTTTTTGGGCTTCAAAGGGGAAGCTTTTGTGGGTGGGGGGGAGGGGGGGGGAAGAGGCGGGAGGGG
>NW_018253714.1:0-876 GCF_001263595.1 Phalaenopsis equestris | reverse complement strand
GGCCTTTGTAACAAAAAAATTTTTAAAAAAAAAACAACTCATCAATAAAACTGCGAGCCAAAACGAGCTGAACACGAAGAAACAAATCTTTGTTCATGTTCGGCTCGTTTATATATCTAGCTCAAAAAAATTGTTTGTGTTCGACTTGTTAACTTAACGAGAGAATCGAGCACGAGCTCCTTAACGATCCGAAGACAATATGTTTGCAAACAACGAGTTATTTTGACAACCCTAGTAGAAAGTGAGGCATAAATCATTCCAGCGGCGAGCGTCGTCGGATATCGCGCATAGGCTACTTCAAGATCATCCTAAGGCCTTGTAAAATTGGGAGACTCGGCCGAGTCGACGAACTAATCAAGTAGGCGAGACAAGAGCCTTGCAAGACTCGAGTCGAACAAAAAATGAGCCACGACTCACTCAATGGAAAAAACCGATTGATCTTGTTCGACTGACCAAACTTGCGTTCGGACCAAATGATCTCCTCTTAACTGATCACCTGGTCGACCGTGCCAAAAGAAACCGAGCAAGATCGCCATACGACCGAACACCTCGATTGACTCACACATACTCCAGATGGCATGGATGTCACTCGTCTGGTTGCCTCAATCGGCTGACTTCAAGCTAGCCGACCGATTAATTACTGCTAATGTTGAAATTCAAATTGTAATACAAATATGAAATAAAATCTATATAATTAATTAGAGTCGTAATGACATTAAGAACGTGTTCTATAATTGTTCTCTCCTTTCTGTAATTATACACAACATGCGTCTACAAGTATGGGGCAAAAAAAAGGAAGAAATCGGACATCTTCCTCGATTCTCCATGCAAAAAATTACCAACTTATTCTACTCTCTCTTTCTTCTCTTCTTCACC
>NW_018253713.1:0-314 GCF_001263595.1 Phalaenopsis equestris | reverse complement strand
CCAAAATGTGAAGATTTGAACTAGGCCTCCGACGGTGCCCTCAACACCATCGACGATGAGTTTTTCCCGAGACTATAAGACAAAATTCTTTAGAAGCCCACCAACGACGCCCTCGAGGCTGCTGACAGCGAGATCGACAGTCATGCCTTCTCAAGCTTTGGATAAGGCCAAATGAAGGGATGCTTAGGTAACTCTTGGGAAAGCTCATCCACAACTTTAAAAGAACATTTTGGCCGAAAATTAAGAGCCTCGGAAGGCCTTAGAGAGTTTAGAGGAGGTGGTGAGATTCTAGAGGCTTTGGAGGTTAGAGAGGT
>NW_018253712.1:3241-8622 GCF_001263595.1 Phalaenopsis equestris | reverse complement strand
TGTCAAATCCTTATGTGGAAAAGGAGGCAAAGTGGTTGCTATTTTCTCTGACCAGGAAATTTGCTCTTTGGCTGAGGCTCAAAAATTTACCCTGGCGGGAAAATTTCAGTTCAGCCATCCAAAAATGGATGAAATTAGAAAATATTTTGATGATTTGAAACTGGTAAGTGCTTGGAAGGTTGGATTGATGGATGGAAGGCATATAATGATTCAATTAGCAAAGGAAGAGGATTATGCAAGGCTCTTTGCTAAACAAGTTCTATTTTTGGATGGTATTTCTATGAAATTGCTTAAATGGACTATTGATTTTGATCCCTCAAAGGAACCCAAAATAGTTATCATCTGGTTCAAGCTTCCTAGGCTGAAGCTACATTTCTTCAACCACCAAGTTTTCTTCACCCACCAAGTACTGTTTACTACTGGCACTGCCCTTGGAAGACAAAAGAAGCTTGATGCTCTTACATTTAACCTCTCAAGACCTTCTGTGTCTAGAATCCTGGTGGAAAGGGATATCACTCAACCTGAAATAGATGACATATGGTTGAGCACTGCTAACAATGGTTATTGGCAGAAAATTGTTATGGAGCAAAGGCCTTATTATTGCCATAATTGCAAGAGGTTTGGGCACACTAACAACAGATGTTTCAGATTGCATCCCAAGAAAAAGAATTCAGTCTCTGGACACACTCCTATCCCTACACAACAATTTACTTCACTACATTTGAACCCTGAATCTCCCACCAAAACCTTGGCCCAAAACCTTGATAATGATCCCAAACCACCTTTAAATTCCCCTACACTTGATATTGTTGATTGCCCACCCATGGTGGAAATCCAATCTGAGGCCCCTCTTGAAGGAACCCCTGAAAAATTTGCCTTCCCCTCTTTTCCCTTCCCAGCCCAATGCTCTCAATCTTCAAGCTGATTCAAATTTCTTAACCCTTAGTCCCAAATCTATTTTAAATTTCCCTGTTGAAGGTTCTTCTAAACCTTCTACTAACCTGATCCCTTTGCTCCCCCTTACCCCTATTGATGTTCCCACATCTCCATGTGAAGCACCTGTTGGAGTAATTTCTAAATTGGGATCAGCTGATATGCCGAAAGTCTTAATATTGACTCTTTCTAACAGGGACCACACAGATCTTCCTATATTGCAGTCACCTACTATCAATGTCTTGGAAGATAATGTTGTCCAATAGTTGAACATAGACCTGGAGTAAGAATGGCAGATCCATCAATCCAAAAAGAAAATGAAGTTGTTGCAAGAGCTGAAGCAAAATGCTGCTACCTCTGGGGAACACATGTCCAAAAGTTTGGAATCTCTTCCTAGAACAAGGAGGAGAGGAAAAATGTTCAATGATTAACCTCCTTTGCTGGAATGTTGGGATTGGCACATCCTAGGTCCCTTAGCAGATTACTGCACTTAAATTGGATGCAAAAACTCTAGTGTATTGCTCTTCTTGAACCCACGGTCGCTAAGCACCAAGATAGAATCATTAAAAAATTCCCTGGCTTTCATATTTCTCCTAGATGCAATAATAAAATTTGGCTTCTCTGCAGAAAAGAAGTCACTTGGCATATTATCTTAGACCACCCTCAGTTTTTGCATTTATCACTATCTTTGGCAGGCCACTTTGCTCAAGCAACTTTTGTTTATGCCCCAACTTCTTCTGCTGGGAGGGTAGAACTTTGGAAGGAACTTCTTAATCTGAGCCTAAATATCTCCTCAAAGTGGCTGGCTTGTGGGGACTTCAACTGCATGACTTCTCCTGATGAAAAAATAGGAGGCAGACCTCTTGATATAAATAAAATGAGCTTTTTCTTAGATAATATGCATATGGCTAGACTTTATGATTTGGGTTTCTCTGGCCACATATTCACTTGGAGAAGAGGCAATGTTTGGGAAAGAATAGACAGAGCTCTTGCTAATGATCACTGGCTAAATGACTTTTTGTACACAACTGTCTCCCATTTATCCATGACTGGTTATGATCACAGACCCCTTCTAATCTCCATTAACAGCTCCATCAACTCCACCAAAGCAAATTTCATATATTTAAATGTCTGGTCATCTCATCCTGATTTTATGAACCAAGTTACTTCTGTTTGGGCCATCTATCATAATGACAACCCATGGGTGAAATTATGGATTCTGCATAAGAAACTTGCTGCTAAACTCACGTCTTGGAACTGGCAGACTTTTGACAATTTGAATACTAGGGTGGTGGAAGCTGAGGCCATTGTGAATGATTTGGAATACAAGCTTAGTCAAAATCCTAATTTCGAAACTGACCTTTATAATGCTAATGAAGGCTTACTTAATGCTATCCATTTGCAGGAGCAACTTCTTCACCAGAAAGCAACACAAAATCATTGGGGGACAGAAACTCAAGGTATTACCATGCAATTATAAATCATAAGAGGAAATGTAATGAGATTAATAAGATAAAAAATTCTCACAAAGACTGGCTACACTTCCCAAGCTATTATTGATAATGCTGTTGAACATTTCCAAAAGCTTTTCACAAAGAGTGAGGTGGTCAGGACTGAAGTTAAAGGTAATCTGTTTGACCATTGCAGACATTATACCTCTACCCTCAAACTTGCTGATATTCCTTCTGAAGAGGAGATTAAGACAACCTTGAATTCAATTGATAGCAATAAAGCTGCAGGTCTTGATGGTTTTTCAGCTGATTTCTACAAAACTGCCTGGAATGTCATCAAAAGTGACGATATTGATGTTGTGCAAGCCTTTTTCACTGGACAAGAACCCATTAAATACTTCACTTCCTCCATTATTGTCCTCATAACCAAAGAGACTGTTTGCAACAGATGGGATCAGTTCAGACCCATAAGTCTCACCAGTGTGATATCCAAAATCATTAGCAAGGTCCTTGTGGCCAGAATTCAACCCCACCTGAATAGGATCATCAACAACAATCAAACTGCCTTTATCAAAGGAAGAAGCATTGTGGACAATGTTCTTTTATCCCATGAATTATACCAAGACTTGGATAAAAGATGCAGGGGGAGGGAATATGATCTACAAATTAGATATTTGCAAAGCTTATCACACCATTCACTGAGATTTTTTTGAGGAGGTTCTACATGCTAGAGGTTTTAATATGGACTTCATAATCTTAATCAGGAGATGGCTGAACAACAAAGCTCACTCTATTATCATCAATGGAAAGACTCATGGTTTCCTTACAGCCACTAGGGGAATCAAACAAGGTGACCCTCTCTCACCCACTATTTGTATTCTAGTGTTTGACTACCTTTCTCTTATTCTCAACCAAATTCCAAATGTATCCCCTCATAACCTTTTCAAGCATAGCTCAAACATTGCCATCAGCCATCTATCATATGCAGATGATGTCATTCTTTTCTTAAAGGCGACTAAACATGCAGCTAGGCAAATCCAAAAATTCTCAATGAGTTTCTGTTGTGCTCTGGACTGCAGCTGAACAAACATAAATGCAGTATTTATTTCAGCAAAGGTGTTCAACAACCTTTTACACAAAGGGTTTCTGATCATACTGGCTTTCAAACTCCTCACTCTCACCTGAAATATTTGAGGGTTCATTTGCTGAAGGGTAGGACCAGACAAAACCAATTTGATAAGGTGGTTACCAAGATCCAATCTAAGCTCACAAACTAGACTAACTCATTTCTTTCAAATGGAGGAAGGATTACCCTCCTAAAACATGTCTTGTCAGCTTTCCCCTCCTACATCCTCCAAATGGCAACTACGAAAAAGAGCACTCAGCAGCTTCTTGAGAAAACTTTCAACAGATTTATTTAGTCTGATCAAAGAAATCAAAAACATTAGACCAATTGGAACACTATTTGCAAACCAATTCATAATGGGGGTCTTGGGTTCAGGAGCTTCAAGCATCTACATCAAATCAATTTCTGCAAGTTGTGGATTCATTTCAGAGCTCAAGAGTCCCTTTGGGCTATTTTTCTCAAAGGCAAGTATTGTAGAGGTTCACATCCCTCTCTTGCTACATCTAAACTGGGAGTCTCCAGAATCTAGTCCCAAATGATAAAAAGTAATGATAAAGCTGAGGATTATTTTATATGGGATCTTGGAGAGGGGAATTTAAACTTTTGGCTTGATAACTGGATGGGGGATGGGAAGCTCTGTGGTAAGATTTTTGTTCCCTTTCCAACTTCTACCAAAGTATTAGATTGCTGGAAGATTGCAGTATTAGATTGCTGGAATGAAGGTCAGTGGAATCTCACTGCATTAAACAACATACTGGATAACTCTACCATTTATAGGATTAACAACAACCCTGTGGACATATCTAAGAATGATAAACTCATTTCCATGCAAGGGGTTTCCCAATTTATTACTGCTTATATAAATTCACAACAATCACATGGGGTGAGCTTTCTCTGGGGGAAACCTATTTGGAATAAGTTCCTCTCCCCCTCAATGTCTTTCTGCTATTGGAGAATCTTCTCTAAATGCCTCCCAACTGATGATATTCTGAAATTGAAGGGTTTGAGAGGCCCTTCCTGCTGTAATTTTTGTGAAAGTCATGAGGAAACTACTTATCATTTTTTTTTTCA
Source organism: Phalaenopsis equestris (assembly GCF_001263595.1). NCBI lineage: Eukaryota > Viridiplantae > Streptophyta > Magnoliopsida > Asparagales > Orchidaceae > Phalaenopsis > Phalaenopsis equestris. The sequence goes on along the minus strand of NW_018253712.1, from coordinate 4,041 downwards.
ATGCCAGTTTGTCCAACAAGTCTATTCTATTGTTCTTAGAAATTTAAAAGTGCAAACCATCAATCTTACATGGCAAAAATTCATTTATTTCTAGAAAGAGTGGCTTCAATTAAAACTTTTGGTCATCCCTTGTGTGGTGGCTTGGTTCTCTTGGATGGCTAGAAATAAGGCCAAATTTGAGGAACATCTACCCCTTTCCTCTATGGTGGCAACTAACTGTTTAGCATTTTTAAAAAAAATTACTCACTGGAAGGCCTTTCCTGATCTTCATATGACTAACTTTTTAGCTAGTCAACTTATTTTGGAGCTCCCCCTAGTGTATTGGCTCAAACTTCATTCTGGTTGGCTGAAAGCTAACACTGATGGCAGTTTTTATAGATCCACTGCGGGCATTGGTGGAGTGTTCAAGAATTCTATAGCTCCCAAGGCATTAATCTGAATTTTTTCTTTATTCATAGAGAAGGAAACAAACCTGCTCATTGGCTTGCTCGTGCTGGTGTAGGGGCAGATAGACCCAACATTACTAAGGATGTTCCCCCCCTTCTTTTCCTTCTCAAGGGAGATCTTATTAATCTGCCTTTCTGCAGAATTTTGTAATCAATGATTTCTTTCTTTTGGTTTTTGATATATATATATATATATGACCCCTTTTGTATTTTCTTTTGTTTTGAAGGGGAATTTCCTTCCCCCACTCCTTTTGTACTCCCTTTTGCTTTGTTAACATGTAAGGAGCCATGAGTTGCTCTTTTCTCTCTCTCCCTCCCTCTCTCTCTCTCTCTCTTTCTATATATATATATATA
>NW_018253712.1:0-2945 GCF_001263595.1 Phalaenopsis equestris | reverse complement strand
CTTTAAAAGCTGTATGTATGTATGTATGTATGTATGTATATTATTAAATTAAAACCATGCCTTAAAACCACAAAAGAAAATATGACATCCAACAAAGTGTAGTAAAATGATTTGATTAAACATGAGATCTGAGTAAAATAGGAATATTTTATTCCAGATCATACAACCAATTATAGGGGATCGAATTTTAATAGAGATGCCAGAAAGATAAGCGGAAGCTATCTTTGTGGAAATCCAAATCTTCTTGGGACCTAGCCATAGGCTTAAAAAGAACTATTTATCCTCGATTAACAATCACCATGAAAGAGAAATTTGTATAAAAATTAAGCGAAGTGCCACCCCTACATCACAAAAGCATGATGCTTATTACTATTGGAAAAACATCAACAAAATTTGATCTATATTTTCTTTTGTTTTGCTTTCTTCAAAATTTGTTAGATTTAGAATTTTTTTCATTCCTTTCTGAATCAGCCAAACTAGGTTGGAATAGTTAGTAAACTAAAGCTTTTGCTTTTTCGAAAGAATTTCTTAATGAGTTATCCCATGGGATTGATACGCGGTACTCTTGAACCGCAATATTACTTGGCATGTATACTTGCATTATGCGGCAAACTTGCTTTGCATTATGTTTTGACGCGTCAGAGGCTTGCGCAAAAATTACTGATTACTGAGAAGATATTTATGTAACATTTGGTGTACTCCTTTGTAAAGCTTATTCCAATACTGTTAATTGATATCATAATAGTTGAATGAGCATTCTCAGCTATAAAGATTGTAAAGAGTTGTTGTATAACTATTTTAGAGACTCTTAAGAGATTGTTATTTCAATACTAATCTTACATAAGGCATATTCAGTAGTGTAGATAATCAAACAAATGTATATGTTTTAAAATAAAAAAAATCGAAAGAAAAACAAATAACTGATACTTTTATGTGTATAGTCTCTATGAACAAATAATTAATCAATTTATTTGAATACTAAGACAACAAACTTTTAACTTTTCATCAGATGAGAAAATTATGAGCATTATTGAAATCATTAGCTTGTGCTCTCGGAAAGAAAATTACCGAGATCTAGCTTACCGCATAAAGCTCTCTCTGTCGTTTAACATACAAGAAATAAATCATTTCATTGATATAATTTGATCAGCCCCATAAGTTTAAATATTCTGAAATGTTATTGTTTAATATTATTCACTTTATTCTATTTTAATTAATGAAACTAAGGAAGAAATTTTTCTCCGTTATAATGGAACACAAATAGAAAAGTGAATTAAATCATTGTTACCAACATGATTTAATTTTGAATTTTATTCAGGAAAAATGAAATTTAGAATAAGCTTTGTGTGGTATGCAGCTTAATTTTTCCAAACAATATCATGATTATCTTCTACAATTTATAAACTCATCTCTTATGATAAACTCGGGTTTGACAAAATATTATTAAATGCTGTGAAGATTAAACTGTCTAATTTATTTTTACCAATTTCATTTGGATCGTGCTTCTAGCTTGAATGCCGGCTATTTGGCAGCCTTATTTTTGACAAATAATAATTGAAGATTTGATGGCTCGGCGCAAATTAATCGTCACTTGTGTGCCAAATGAGCTGACATTTAAAACACTAACAATTAAACAAAAGAAAGAAATTTGAAGATTTACGGCAAAATTGAATTCGTTGGTGTTTACATATCTGACACCTATTCTTCAATTTTTGCATGCATGCTATTATTCCGGTGCATGAAGAGCTGTATTTCATTTTTTTAAGAGTTAAGAGGGCGATCTTTTTTAGATATTTTTTATTTCATATCTATGATTTGTGTATAAAGATAATAGTAGGTGTTGAATGGGTAAATGTATAAGAATATATTAATATGTGCGTGAATGTTCAAAAAATAAAAATATTAAGTGGCTGGAGCTCTCTCCCTTCACAATATTTTAACGCTACTTAATTTTGACTATGGATGGGATGGATAGAGCCTAGCTTACTATAAATTTCTGTCCAATTTATCTAAATCTCATTCGTATATCAACTTTCCTTTACTATCTGTTGTTATTGAGATCAATAATGGAACTCTTCGAGCAACTTGTCCTCATCATAACTATACTGGCTTTTCTCTACATGGATCATGGTGCAATGGCCTACGGTATATGAACTATTATTGATATACAGAAGTTAGCATATTTATTTATTTGAGCATTTTATTTTATTTTCATATTTTATGTCATAATGATGCCATAAATTGCAGAGCATGAGGAGTTTAGCTATACAGTGGGGGCATGGAATGGTCCGAATCATTGGGGAGATATCCGTAAGGACTGGGAGACATGTAAAATTGGGCACTCACAATCACCAGTACTAATAGATGATAAGAAGATCGAGATTGTATATCAACCTGAGGATCTTAAATGGAGTTATCATCCTGAAAAAGCTGTGATGAAGAATCTTGGTCACAACATCGTGGTATATTAAAAAAGCTTTCCTCTGTTATTTAAAAAAAATTGAAGACGTTTAGGTATGAAAAATTTTCATTGAGATAATATTATGGGATGTTTATGGCATGACAGATCGAATGGGAAGATGCAGTGGGTGCTGTAAGGATCAATAAAACAGAATATCCACTAAAACAAGTGCACTGGCACACGCCTTCAGAGAACATAATTAATGGAAAACAGTAAGTGTTATAAACAAATTTTTAAATTGTATATCTCATTAAAAATAAAGAATATAGTTGCAAAATGCCTTCTTTAATAATTTTAAAACGGTATGATATTAAAGATTTATGCTAGAAGCTAATCTTTTTCTCTAACACCTAGAATAGTTATCCATGCAACCAGTTCATGTATTGACCCATTATGAACATTTTTTTAGATCCAACAAGTTAAAAATCTTCATGTCATATTTTTATTTTATGTAGTATATCATCAATACTCTCTTTTATATTCA